>NC_042998.1:5772217-5799717 GCF_006345805.1 Octopus sinensis | reverse complement strand
AAACTCCAGCAACCGGAAAGAAGATGCTAAATTATAGATTCCTGAAGCCAAACTGAAAACAAATGAAGTGCTGCAGGCTAGATTGCCTGTACAAACTGATTCATGGTGTCAAGGGGTATGTCATTGATTATCCTTTGAAAAGCGTCTTTTGATAAAAAAACCCACTGCAAGTTTTACCTCCAAAACCATTTCCCATCAATTTTGAGAGCACAAAGTTTGATCAAAATTTCCCTGATTGTATGTGCTTTTTTTTTTCTTTCCGCTTCACTACACTTGGTGCTATAACATAAGCAGCTTCAGTAATTTCTGTGGATGCTGTTCAGATAGAGTACCACCTATGTTGGGAACAAAATCCAAATTTCAAGTGCATGGAAAGGCAAGCTTAAGAACTGAACTACAATCATTATATGATCCACCAAGAGTCACTGGCTTCCAAAATACTTCCACGGAAGGGTTTTTATCAAACAATTCTAATTGCAAATTTTGTCAAAGGAGAAACATTAAAATCAAGATTTTTCAAGCAGTGACACGGATGCCAGTGACTCTCACACAAATGTTCCATGGATTTCAGATAGAAACCTTAATGAACACGGCATTGGCATGTCCATATGTTTAAGAACCTACACTCGCCTCCTTATGAGAGCTCAAAATCTCTCGTGGAAGCGCCATCCAACCAAAATGCAAATATATGGGAAACTACCACCTGTGTCATCTCTTGTGAAAGGTAGGAGAGTCCAGTTTGCTGGACATTGTTGTAGAGCTGAAAAAGAGGTAATTTCTACTCTCCTCCTCTGGAAGCCATCTACTCGCAACACCAGAGGGCGCACACTCTCCTACCCTGATGTAATCTCCAGGGTTACAGGCATCCAGCAACAGGACCTCCGTAATGCTATGATGGACTGTGAAGTCTGGCGTAGCATGGTAAATTCCATTGTCTCAACCACGGTCGAACAATGATGATGATGATATGTTTAAGAAGCTTGCTTTGCAATCATATGGCTTTTGGATTCAGTTTTATTGTGTGAATCTTGGGCAAGTGTTTTCTACTATAGTTATCAGTGTGTGTGTGTGTGTGTGTACATTTCTGAGAATGTCTGTGTCACTTGACAATCGATGTTGGTTTGTTATCATCCCCATAGATTAGAGATTTGGCAAAAGAGACTGATTAAATAAGTACCAAACTTTAAAAATTAAAATGCTGGGTCAATTCATTTAACTAAAAACCATCAAGGTGGTACCCCCTGCATGGCCACAGTCTAATGACTGAAGCAAAAGATTAAGGACAAAAGAAATATTTGAGCGCAAAGGTGAGCCTGACTTATTTCTTTAAATTTGGAAGAAGATGAAATTTTTTGCTTGGCTGAATGACAAAATAATGGATCATGCTCCTTGCCTGATTGATTGATATTTTCAGCAGTTGAAGAAACTCAATCTGCAGATGAAGGAACGAATACAAATATTATAAAATTCAATAATTTTTTTGAAAGCTTTCATGAGTAAACTAGAATATTGGAATGGAAAAGCCAGTTTCAAGAACATTTCAGTGTTTGAGAATGCCATCAATACTTGTTGCAAGCTGTTGAGACCGAGCATTTCCAAAATTTACAAAAGAGAAAAAAAATTTGCAGCATTTCATAGCCTTAAAAAAAATTAATTCGGCTAATATTGTGTGTGTGTGTGTGTGTTTATCTCCTTGTTTTGACATAATATGATAGAGTTGTAAATGAGTGTCACTGTCTTACAAGCAGTGTCATTGATTTCCTAAATTCTGCAAGAACTTGTCTGGCCTTGGGGAATTATTATCTTGCTTGGAAACTGTTATAATCCAACATCAGACTGTTATAATGTCCATTTCGGTATAGCAGTGTAGTTAGTTGGACAAGTAAAGACACAACTATCTATGACTGATTTCACTGACTTCTCAACAGCTCTACTTCCTACATCACAGTTTTGTAACTAGCACATAATCGCTTAATTCATCTATGAAGCAATTGCCCCAGATCCCTTTCAGGGTTGGCGAAAGTGATGTGGTGGACAACGAAAAACCTGGCTGATGACTGTCAAGGCTGATCTGGAACCCAACGTTCGCCGCTGGAATAAGGAGTGGTTGGAGATCACGTGGTCATTAGCCTCAAATCGCCAGATCTGGTTGGCGTTTGTGAGAGATGCAGCATTGAGGATGAATGAAGCCAGCTCAACCCACCCCGGGTGAATGCTGTCTCAAGACAAGAAGAACTAGCACATACCACTCATTAAGTGGAAGGAGTGTTCCATTATTGTTGTTGTTGTTGTTGTTGTTGTTGCTGCTGCTGCTTGTTTGTTTGTTTGTTTGTTTGTTGGTGGGAGAAGTCTGAAACATGGTCCT
This sequence comes from Octopus sinensis, assembly GCF_006345805.1. Classification (NCBI taxonomy): domain Eukaryota; kingdom Metazoa; phylum Mollusca; class Cephalopoda; order Octopoda; family Octopodidae; genus Octopus; species Octopus sinensis. Next base: position 5,797,352 of record NC_042998.1, on the reverse strand, counting down.
TTGCTATTCATAAGACCCGCAGAAGAGAAATCAGATCAACCCCCGACACCGAGAGCATCGACGGATGGATGAATGTTCATCCAGGCTCAGCAGTTGCATAGGAAGTCGGGGACAAGAAACAGGAAGAAAGAGTGAGAGAAAGTTTGGAGTGAAAGAGTACACTAGGGGTCGCCACCACCCCCTGCTGGAGCCTCGTGGAGCTTTAGGTGTTTTCGCTCAATAAACACACACAACTCCCAGTCTGGGAATCGAAACCGCGATCCTCCACTCTGTCGTTGCTGTTGTTATTATCATTATTATTATTATTATTATTATTATTATTATTATTATTATTATTATATTATTATTATTATTATTATTATTATTATGCCCATAACAGAAACAAGTAAGGACTGGTGACAGGAAGAGCCTCTAGCTACAGAAAAATCTGCCTCAAATAAACTGTCAAATAAACTATGCAAGAATGGAAAAGTGAACATTAAAAGATGATGGCTATCTCTTGAATTCAATGATGGTGTATTGAATTTACTGAGAAATTCATCTAAATATCAGAAACGTACTTTTCTGACAAGTGATTTGATCTGAGAAATTGAGTTGAAACTGAACGTTTACATCATGGAAGGCACGTATTGGCCGCTCAAAAGCATTCAAAAATTTTAACTGTACTTAAACATTTATCATTTGACAGCAAGATTTTCACCACACGAACAATTATTTGGTCCCTGACAGAGTTCCACTGTGAATTATCCATCCAAAACGTTCTTGATGATTGTCAAGATGCATCTGAAGTTGAAATTTTAGCCTTTCATGTGTAATTCCTAACCAAAAAAAAAAAAGTAAGCAAGTGTTATACAAGCATAGATTCTATATGCATCGACATATCGTTGCAAGTCTGGCTTTTAAACATCATCATCATCATCATCAACAACATTTAACATCCGTTTTTCCATGCTGGCATGTGTTGGAAGGCTTTGGCAGGAACTGGCAAGGCCAAGGGCCATACCAGGTTTCATAGTCTGGTTTGGCTTGGTTTCTATAGCTGGATGCACTTCTTAATGCCAACCATTTTACCGAGTGTACTGGGTGCTTTTTACATGGCACCATCACCAGTACTTTTTACACCCACACAAGTGCTTTAGGATCTCGATTCTGTAGTGGTGGGTGGGTGGGTCTTCTTGAGTACATTAACTTGCCTCATATCTTGGTTCTCTGTCAAAGAAGTAGATTAGAAGTGGAAAATGATGGGTATTGTGCCTTACTGGCACTTGTGCCTGTGCTAGTAGGGTGCCAAGAGCACCATCCGAGCATGATCGTTGCCAGAGCAGCTAATTGGCTTCCGTGCCGGTGGCACATAAAAGGGCACCATTCAAGCATGATCGTTACCAGCGTCGCCTTACTGGCACCTGTGCTGGTGGTATCTGTGAAAAGATTTGCGCGAGGTCATTGCCAGTACTGCCTGACAGGCCCCCGTGCTGGTGGCCCATAAAAAGCACCCACTACACTCTCAGAGTGGTTGGCATTCGGAAGGGCATCCAGCTGTAGAAACTCTGCCAGATCAAGATTAGAGCCTGGTGCAGCCATCTGGTTTACCAGTCCTCAGTCAAAATCGTCCAACCCATGCTAGCATGGAAAGCAGATGTTAAACGATGATGTGCCCTCTTAAAGATGCCTTTGCGTATTCAAGAATTGGCAAAGGAAAAACAATCAAAAGCTGTACATTTGACTTCAGTCTTCATCAGAATAAAATGAATTACAATACTCTGACATTCTGTTGAACTATTTATTTATCAATATACACATCAGTAGCTTTTGACTGGCAAAAATTTAGTTATGAATATAAAAAAAAAAAACTTAATTCTTTTTCAAGTTTTAGTATCTACCAACATTTTCTATCACTATTAAATTTGTGAACCTTGTGACATGACTGGCCTGTTCTAGCTTTGTGTGGTGGTATTTGGCGTTCTGAGTTCAAATTCCGCCGAGGTCGACTTTGCCTTTCATCCTTTCAGGGTCGATTAAATAGGTACCAGTTATGTACAGGGGTCAATATAATCGACTTAATCTGTTTGTCTTCTCTGTGTTTAACCCCTTGTGGGTAGTAAAGAAATAGGTATTCTGCAACAAAGCCCTTCACTCCAGTTCTGTCCCTGATCTTTTCATTTTGAGTGTAATCTCTTTGTGAAATTCCCATCATCGACATTTCCTTGGCTCTCTGCACCATAAGAAGATGTTGTTGTTCTCTCCTTGTCAAGGCCCAAGTCTCACATGCATATAGCATTGCTGTTAAAACTGTTCTGTTGAAGAGAATAGCATGAGTTGCCCTGTCTAGGTTTGCCTTCAGCACATCCTTCACTGAGCCGAATGCTCTCCATCCTGCTCTTATGGCCCAGTCTGGGAATCAAACTCACTACCTCATGATTGTGGCTCGAACCACTGAGCCATGCACCTTCCTCATGACCAGGCATGTTTTCATTGAAAATTGGAAATGTATGATAGTGCTTGTTTGATGGTAGCACTCATTTGCAACTATCATGTGAAGCATGCATGCATATATTATATATGCACACTAGTGCACATACACATGCATATATGAATACATACACACGGTTACATAGATGCATACATACATCATGTAAAAAGCACCAACCGATCATGGCCATTTGCCAGCCTCCCCTGGCCCCTGTGCCGGTGGCACATGAAAAGCAACCACTACACTCACGGAGTGGTTGGCATTAGGAAGGGCATCCAGTTGTAGAAACACTGCCAGATCAGAGCCTGGTGCAGCCTCCTGTCATCCCAGACCCCGGTCGAACCGTCAAACCCATGCTAGCATGGAAAACGGATGTTAAACAATGATGATGATGATGGTGATATATGATAGGCTCTCTTCAGTTTCTATATGCAAAATCCACTCACAAGGCTTTGTTAGACAAGTAAAGACACAACTACCTATGACTGATTTCTTTGACTTTTCAATGACGCAACTTCCTCTGTCACAGTTTTGTAACTAGTACTTATCACTCATCAAGTAGAAGGAGTATTCCATCATTATTATTATTATTGTTATTGTTGTTGTTATGCTTTTCTGTTTACATTTTGAGTAATTTTTTTAATTTGCTAAGACCTTAGCTGTATCTCTAAAGATATACATACTATAATATATATGTTGCCTAAGGCGCCACAAAGTAGGATTGAACACAAAACCATTTGGTTGAGAAGCAAACCTCTTAACCACACACCCAAGTTTGTAAATGTATATGTACTAATAAACATTGCCTATTCCAGCAATGTTGCCAACCACATAGTTCCGGGTTCAGTCTGGCACCTTGGGCAAGTGTCTTCTACTATAGTCTCAGGCCTACCAAAGCCTTGTGAGTGGATTTGGTAGACAGAAGCTAAAAGAAGCTCGTCGCATATATATATATATATTTATATTTATATATATATATATATGTATGTATGTATGTATGTATGTATGTATGTATGTATGTATGTATGTATGTATGTATGTATGTATGTATGTATGTATGTATGTGTGTGTATATGTTTGTGTGTCTGTGATTGTCGCCCCAACATCGCTTGACAACCGGTTTGGCAAAAGAGGCCGATAGAATAAAGTACTAGGCTTACGAAGAATAAGTCCTGAGGTTGATTTGCTCGACTAAAGGTGGTGCTCAAGCAAGGCTGCAGTCAAACAACTAAAACAAGTAAAAGAGTAAAAGAGCATATATAGGTGCATGAGTGGCTGTGAGGTAAGAAGCTTGCTTCCTAACGGAATAGGTAAAGGAATAAAAGAATATAAAATGTAAAGCAGATAATGTTTTTCACTTTGATGCATGTAGATATGGCTGTACTGCTCTCCAGATGAAACATTGTGCAGCTTCTAAGTAACATTTGAAATATAAAATATTATGCTTTTCTGTTATATTTTGAGTAATTTTTTAATTTGTAAAGACCTTGACTATATGTCTAAAGATATAGGGCGTTGGAGTGGCTGTGTGGTAAGTAGCTTGCTTACGATCCACATGGTTCCGGGTTCAGTCCCACTGCGTGGCACCTTGGGCAAGTGCCTTCTACTATAGCCTCAGATCGACCAAAGTCTTGTGAGTGGATTTTGTAGATGGAAATGAAAGAAGCCCGTTGTATACATATATATATATGTATGTGTGTGGTTTGTGTGTCTGTGTTTGTCCCCCCAACATCTCTTGACAACCGATGGTGGTTCGGCAAAAGAGACCGATAGAATAAGTACTAGGCTTACAAAGAATAAGTCCTGGGGGCGACTTGCTCGACTAAAGGCGGTGCTCCAGCAAGGCCACAATCAAATGACTGAAACAAGTAAAAGAGTGAAAGCGTATAGAGTATACATACTATGATATATGTGTAGGTATGTGTGTGTGCCTGTGTGTATATATGGGATGTTTGGTCCTATAAGCGTCATGTAAAGGTCCTTCAAAGCTTTCATCAGAGATGTCTCAGACACATTTTGAATGTTGGCTGGACCTTAAAATTACCAGACACACAGGTCTTGAGGAAAGCTGATATCTTGAGTATTGAGGCAATGGTGCACAAGCACCAGTTATGTTGGACTAGACACCTTATTAGAATGACGGATAGCAGGATCCCTAAACAGATGGTATATGGGAAACCAAGGCTGTGATTTATAAGGACTGTGTCAAGCCCTCATTAAAGGCCTGTGATATGCAGGAGACCGATTGGGAGAGCAATGCCTGTTATCATCACAGATGGAGGAAGCAGGTCAAGGAAGGGGTCGACAGCTTTGAAAGAGGATGTATTCAGCATGAAGAATTTAAGCGTGCTGCTCAAAAGCTCACTGCTAGTATAGTAAACAGAGAAAGCTTGATTTGTAGTGTTTATAGTTGTGTATGCTTGTCAAGAGCAGGGCTCATTAGCTACCAACGGAGCTGCAAATGCAAAATATAAGTTAGTCCTAGAGCACATAATGTTACTAAAGGTCAGCAAATGGCCTTCCTCAGTCACGAGTGGACAGCCATCATATATAGGATGTTTGGTCCTCCAAAATTGTCTTGGTGTATAAGTCAATCAATTGTTTTTGGCTGAAGATTTGGGTTACAAAAATTCAACTTGTATGCTAGAAAATATGGTCTTCTTCAGGTGGAAACAAACAGGGTACATAATGCCATAAGCGATAGAGAACATTAATACCATATTAGTTTATAGGTGTTAAATGATACATTGTGGCTAAGTGAGAATGAGGGAGATATAGCCAAAGATTCTTGTGGTGCCATTCCATAATTCTTACTATGCCAAAAGTTTGTTGTTTTCCACTTGTAAATTAATATGCTATATGTGTGTGTGAGTGAGTGTAATATTATTTATAGATATATTATTATTATTATTATTATTATTATTATTATTATTATCATTATTATTATTATTATTAGTTAGATATAGATAGTAAACATACAGACATAAGTACATACAGATAGCAACACCTTCCTGTCAAAATACCACTATCAATTCATAAAATCAATTTACAAGATAAATATAGGAAAAGAGTAAAATTAGCAGAAAAAAAGTAAATAGGCAATTTCGTTTTTTTTTCTAACTAGGCAGTTAAAAATAAACAACACGCAAAAAACAACAAACAAAACAAAACATAATAAAATAAATCAATAACAGGACATCATAGAGACAATTTCAAGAAAATACAAATAGTTGACAAAATAAATTATATTTTCTTCCTTCTTTTTTCTTTTTTTTTTTCACCAAATGATTGTTTACTTGGTGGAATTTCAGCTAATTAAAGTCTCTATCAATAAATACCAAATAAAATAAATAAAATATATACAACTAAAAAAAAAAGTACAGAGGAAAAAAAATAATAAATGTATGTGCAACTAAGAAGAGCAAGCATATATTTAATACTTTCTATTGACATTGTGCAAAATCAATTTTTGCCGCTTATTATAATGTGTGTGTATGTGTGTGTGAGTGCATGCGCGCATGTGTGTGTGTGTATGTATGTATATATGAGTGTATGTATATAGTTTTGTCGTTTGTTTGTTGGTTTACCTAGTCTAGTGTGGCATGGATGGGAGTAGAACAGAGGCAAATTTCTTTGTCCAGATGCACTTCCTGCCACCAATCCTTACCTGTTTTCCAATTAAGAGGTTTATTTATTATTTCATAGCAGAGCAGTCTGAAAACACAGACAATTTATTGGTAGGAAATGTCAACAAACTGCAACAAATTTCAGTCTAAAAGCAAATGATTACATCACTATTTGTCGGAAAGCTGCAGACATTGACACCAACCCAGCATAGTTTTCTAAACATTCACACACGCACACAAACAAACAAACAATGGGCTTCTTTCAATTTCCATTTACCAAATATCTCACAAGTCACTGATTGGCCTAGGGCTATGATAGATGATGCTTAAGTTCCATGCAGTCAGACAGAACCTGAAATCACACTGTTGGGAAACAAATTTCTTAATTACGACAGATCTGCGATTCAACAGCTTCAAAGTCACGGTTAAAATTTTCCTTGTAAAAATTAATTGACTAATATCTATCTATCTGTCTGTCTGTCAGTCTATCCATCCATCTTAGCCAGCCATCCAGCCATCCAGCCATCCAGCCATCTATCTACTATAAATCCTTGAGTATAATCCACTGTTGAGTATAATACGCAGGGGATTTTTAGAGGTTTGTACGTCTGAAAAACCTAAACCTTGTGTATGATACACACCCCTTCTCTAACTCAAGTTGTGCGTAATTAAGCCAGCAGCACCTAGTTGAACAAACACTTCAGTGCAAGTGTAATACAATAATGGTGATGTTCTTAACTGTTATATGGGAATGTAAATATGTTTGTAAATTGTTTTTGCTATATGTTATTCTGTGTTCTGAATACTTTTATTTTAATAAATGTTGCTTACTGCAAGTTATGGATGATTCTTTTATGACTCCATTGCTTTCAGGCTTAGCTTAAGGTATTTTCACGCCCGACATCACAAAATGCGTCTGAATATACATTGCTGGACAGCAAATAGAGACTCGGACATTGCTTAGAAAATATTTTTCATTTTTAACCTTGTATATAGTACACACTAGGGATTTTGACCATTAAATTTTGAGAAAAAAGTGCGGATTATACTCGAGGATTTACGGTATCTAGCTATCTCTCTCTCTCTCTCTCTATATATATATATATATATACACACAGACACACACATTTAGAAGAAGGAAGGAAGGAAGGAAGCTATCATTTAACAAAATAAAAACCAATACCAAATCCATCCGTTTTCTTAATCAATTATTAATATTATATGTGTGTGTGTATATATATATAGATAGATAGATGCATACATACATACATACATACATACATACATACATACATACATACATACATACATATACACACACATATATATATGTATATATATATGTATATATATACATACAACATACAGAGGTTGGACAAATTAATGGAAAAACAGCATCATAATTTGATTATTATTATTGTTGTTGTTGTTGTTGCTTCTTCTTCTTCTTCATTGTCAAACAAAGCCTTGTAAGTGGATTTTGTAGACTGAAATTGAAAGAAGCCAGTCATGTGTGTGTGTGTGTGTGTGTGTGTTTGGTTGTCCCACTCAGCACCACTTGACAACCAGTGCTGGTGTGTTTACGTCCCCATAGCTTAGCAATTCAACAAAAATAGACTGATACAATAAGCATCATGCTTACAAAAAGAATATGTCCTTGGTCAATCTGTTCAACTAGAACACTTCAAGGTGATGCTTCAGCATGGCCACAGTCAAATGACTGTTAATGATGATAAACGATGATGAATGCCGAAATCAAATTGTTCTTTATCTGCAACAAGATTTTCATACAACCCTGATTCTGTGTGTATAACCACTTCAGCCAAGAAGGCTGTCTACAACTACATCAATTACCTAACACGTCTCCTTTCACCTCATTGCAATTGGCAGGGCTGTCATTTGAGGGAGATTTAGTTGTTATTTCTAGTTGGTCAAGCAATCACTTTTAGTCAATACAAGGTAGTCTCTCAACACACAAATATATATTTCTCGTTTCAGTGTCATTTAAACTGTTGTATGTATACGCTTTAATGTGTAACAACCTCAGTTTTTTTCTTTTGTTCCGAAGCTAAAATATACAAAACGTGATATAAAATTTTATAATATTTATTATGAAAAAACAAAAAAAAAATCCTATAATTCTATAATTCATATAAAGAAAACACTTTAATTTAAATTAAAAAAGTATTCTTTTTATATATATATTTTTTTTTAATTCCTTATATTTTAATTTTCAGTAAAACTCTATTGTGAGATTTATGTTCATGTCATATAAATGTATTTGGAAATCTCATTTAGCTTTTTTCAAATTCTTTACAGATATCATCATCATCATTGACACGGTTGTCATCGTTCCCCCATCACAGTCATCGCCGCCATTGTCATCGTAGTCGGTCATCATTGTTGCTGTCCTCTCGCTATTGTTGCTGCTGTCATCGTTGTCGTCGTCGTCATCATCATCATCATCATGATCATCATCATCATCCTCATGATCAACATCACCACCACCACCACCACCACCACCATCACCATCACCACCGTCATCATCATCATCATCAACATCACCACCACCACTAACACCACCACCATCACCATCATCACCGTCATCATCATCATCATCATCATCATCATCATCATCATCATCATCATCATCAACAACATCACCACCACCACTACCACCACCACCACCACCACCACCACCACCACCACCATCACCATCATCACCGTCATCGTCACCGCCATCATCATCATCATCATCATCATCTTGACATGTCTGTGACAGAAAAACTGGAAACAAACAACACTGTTTGTGAGATGGTGAATCGTGCTTACAACTATTGCACAATATCAAGAGCAACACACACACACAAATACATACACACACAAACACACACATACACACACACACGTACACACACATACACACACACATACACAAACACACACATACACACGCACACATACACACACATACACACACACAAACACACACATACACACACATACACAAACACGCAAACACACACACAAACACACACATACACACAAACACAAACGCACACATACACAAACACACACATACACACACAAATACATACACACACAAACACACACACTTGCACACACACATACAGACACACACATGCACACACTCACACATACATGTATATAACAAGCTTCTTTCAGTTTCCATCTACCAAATCCACTCACAAGTCTTTAGCTGATCCAAGGCTACAGTAGAAGACACTTGCCCAAGGTGCCTTGCAGTGGAACTGAAACCAAAACCATGTGGTTGAGAAGTGAACTTCTCAACCACACAGCAATGCCTGCAACCTTACATTTATTCTGCATTAAAACCTCTTTGGTATTTTTAGCAAGGGATTAAAAATACACAAAAATTCTAAATAAAAACCATTTTTTTATTGTGTCTGTTTTGTTGTGATTATTGCTATTGTTTAACCCCAGGTCAGCCTTCTTCGAGCAAGTCAATAATTAAAAGCATCCTAGCTACGACCAATTCACCGTTTTTCTTTACAAGCATCATGTATTTAATACTATTGAATCTTTCCGTTACCAACCCGGCTGAAACCGGCTCCAGCTCTGAGTGCAAATCTCTTCTTTTTATAAGTTTTGAATTAAAATCTTCCACCAAATCTTAGTCACAATTTGTGTTCCTAACACAAAGCTTAATGATTACTAAAATTTTTATTGTATTTAAAGTAATTGAAAGAAACACAGAGCATCTGAAAATAAATACAGTTACAAAAGGGTTAATACTCTGTTGACCAAAGTGATTTTGAATATCATTGATATAAAGGAAATTTAGCTGCTGTTTTTAGTAGCTCAAATAATTACATTAAAACATGTTCTACATTCCAGCATTAACCACTTAGATAAGTCCCGCACTCTCCCGAGACTGTCCCTGGTTCTATGACACAAACTTCTCATTTTAAAGTGATGTAAAATTAAAACATCTCATCAAAATTTCAAGTTAATTTATGTTCTCAACACCAGCTTCGTCATGACCAAGTTATTTTACTGAATTCTTCCTTATTTTCAAAATTTACTCAAAATCAGTGTAATTTCAAAAAAAAAAAAAAATGGTAGCAAAAGAGTTAAAATGCTAGTTCTCTATTCTATCGCATCCTGCTTACTTCTGTCTTTACCTAAAACAAATTCAAGTAGACTAAATAAAAATATTTTGTTTTTGGATTTGGTTTGCAAGATTCTTTATAGGAGTTCGTGTGTTGAAGCATATTCTGTTGTGTCTGGGGAGAGTCATTTTCTTTTTGTGCCTTATTAATTTAACACATTCACCAGTAAAATTTCCACTTTTTTTCTTATTTTTATTTTCCTAAACTTTTCGTTGCGTCTTGCAATCTTTTCAATAGTATTGAGTCAAGACTATTGAAAATAAAATAAGGAATAAGTGGAAATTTTATCAATGAGTGTGTTAAATTATAAGGCACAAAAAGAAAATGACTCTCCCCAGACACAACTAAATAAAAATGATAATACTAAAGACCCAGTCTAAGGTTGTAAGCTGGCAGAATCATAAACCTAATACTTAGTGGCATTTTGTCTGTCTTTATGTTCTGAGTTCAAATTCTGCCAAGGTAGGCTTGGCTTTTCATCATTTCAGAGTTGATAAAAATCAAGTACTAATTGTGCACTAGGTGTCGATGTAATCAATTTCTCCCCTCTCCGAATTTGCTGGCCTTGTACCAAAACTTTAAACCAATGTTAAAGACACAATCCAACGTGGTGAGCTGGCAGAATCATTACTGCATCAAGCAAAATGTTTGGTGGTATTTTGTCTGTTTCTACATTCTGAGTTCAAATTCTGCTGATGTTGACTTTGCCCTTCGTCCTTTTGAAGTCGATAAAATGATTACCTGTTGTGCACTGGGGGTCAATGCAGTCGATTAGCCCCTTCCCTCGAAATTACTGGCCTTGTGCCAAAATTTGAAGCCAATATTTCTTCTTATATAAGAGGCAAGGTGTCAGAACCATTAGCAGACCGGACAGAATACTTGGTAGCATTTTATTTGTCTTTAAATTCTGAGTTTAAATTCTGTTCAGATTGACTTTGCTGTTCATCCTTTTAAGGTCGATAAAGTAAGTACCTGTGGTGCACTGGTGTCAATGTGTTTGACTTACCCCACCCCCGAAATTTCCGGCTTTGTGCTTTTAGTAGAAAGGATTATTATTATTATTATTATTGAGTGAAAGAGAAGTGATTGCCATCAAAGTGACACTGGGGTAAAATATACGAAGCCCAATATACCCATCATGACTACCCGTCTGATAAGGGTACTCCAAGCACATGCATCACAACCATATGTACATGACATGGTGATCTCATATCAAGATAAAAAGCACATGACCTTGCAGGTGGGGCCCAGTTAGAATTTTCTTCTGGTCGAGTTACCCATCCCACTCAAAAGGTCCCTGAATAAGGATTGTGAACCACCCTTGTTTCCTTTATTAAAGAAGAATTCCTTTCAAAACATGGCTATGATGCTCCCCCACTATGTCTGCACGTGGTCAAAGATGCACATATTGTCAGCCACTAAGGGACATGCTCAACTGGTTAAGGTCAAACAACTGACAAGGAAACCTGTGGTATTGAGCAGAATATTTGCTGTAGCCCATCTTTTATACCAAGACAAAACAATGTACATGATAACACTTCCAATCAGTTAGGATCAGAAGCCATGGGAGCCACTGCCTGGTACTGCATCAGGGCATTTATTATTATTATTATTATTATTATTAAGGCAGCAAGCTGCTAGAATTGTTAACATGCTGGACACAATTCTTAGCAGCATTTTATCAATCTTTATGATCTGAGTTCGAATTCCACTATGGTTGACCTTGCCTTTGATCCTGTCATGATCAATAAAACAAGTAATCAACTTGCTCTCTTTCCCCCATATACTAAAAAGGATCATCATCATCATCATCACCACCACCACCACCACCACCACCACCACCACAACCACCACCACCACCACCACCACCACCACCACCACCATCATCATCATCATCATCATTGTTTTTATCATTGTTATTAGTGAGGGGGTACATGGCTTAGTGGTTAGGGCGTTGCACTTGCGATCACTTGATCATGATTTCAATTACAGAACCCGGTGGTGTGTTGTGTTCTTGAGCCAAAAAAACATTTAATCTCACATTTCTCTGCAATCACTTTGACACCTGACACATAGTACACTATACGCCTGTTCAGACAATGTTGATTTGATGGAGAGAGAGTGGGCTAATGTGTGGCACTAACTCAATAAACAAATCATTCGTGACATGATCGCTATAAATAAATTATTTGTGCAGGTCGTTCAACAAAAAGCTGAACATTCATATACTCTTTTATTCTTTTACTTGTTTCAGTCATTTGACTGTGGCCATGCTGGAGCACCGCCTTTAGTCGAGCAAATCGACCCCGGGACTTATTCTTTGTAAGCCCAGTACTTATTCTATCGGTCTCTTTTGCCAAACCGCTAGGTGACGGGGACGTAAACACGCCAGCATCGGTTGTCAAGCAATGCTAGGGGGACAAACACAGACACACAAACACACACACGCATATATATATATACATATATACGACAGGCTTCTTTCAGTTTCCGTCTACCAAATCCACTCACAAGGCAATGGTCAGCCCAGGGCAATAGTTGAAGACAATTGCCCAAGATGCCATGCAGTGGGACTGAATCCGGAACCATGTGGTTGGTAAGCAAGCTACTTACCACACAGCCACTCCTGCACCTATATGTTGACTTCGATGGGAGAGTCCATCATTATTGTTATAGCAGTGGATTGAGAGAATTGCTGGAGAATCAGTCAAAATACTTACTCCCTTTACTCTCTCTTTTACTTGTTTCAGTCATTTGACTGTGGCCATGCTGGAGCACCGTCTTTAGTTGAGCAATCGACCCCAGGACTTATTCATTGTAACCCTAGTATTTATTCTATGGGGCACTTTTGCTGAACTGCTAAGTTACAGGGACGTAAATACACCAGTATCGGTTGTCAAACAATGTTGGGGGAACAAATAAACACACACACACAAACACACACACGCATATATATATATACATATATACGACAGGCTTCTTTCAGTTTCCGTCTACCAAATCCACTCACAAGGCAATGGTCAGCCCAGGGCAATAGTTGAAGACAATTGCCCAAGATGCCAGGCAGTGGGACTGAATCCGGAACCATGTGGTTGGTAAGCAAGCTACTTACCACACAGCCACTCCTGCACCTATATGTTGACTTCGATGGGAGAGTCCATCATTATTGTTATAGCAGTGGATTGAGAGAATTGCTGGAGAATCAGTCAAAATACTTACTCCCTTTACTCTCTCTTTTACTTGTTTCAGTCATTTGACTGTGGCCATGCTGGAGCACCGTCTTTAGTTGAGCAAATCGACCCCAGGACTTATTCATTGTAACCCTAGTATTTATTCTATGGGGCACTTTTGCTGAACTGCTAAGTTACAGGGACGTAAATACACCAGTATCGGTTGTCAAACAATGTTGGGGGAACAAATAAACACACACACATAAATCCTTAAATCCTTAAAAATCCTTAAAAATGTTTTAGCCCGAAGGCCGCGGCCATGCTGGGGCACCACCGTATATATATATATATATATATATACACACACATATATACGACGGGCTTCTTACAGTTTCCATCTACCAAATCTGCTCACAAGGCTTTGCTTAGCCCGAGGCTATAGAAGAAGATAGTTGCCCAAGGTGCCACGCAGTGGGACTGAACCCGGAACCATGTGGTTCTTTAGCAAGCTACTTACCACACAGCCACTCCTACTTCACAGTATTTGTTTCTGGTTAGGATGAAAAAGAAAGGGTTATAAGGTGGATATAATTCAAAGACTACTCCCCAGACTGTCTTATTTCAGATTTGTGCACATGGGTGTGCCAACACATTTTTCTCAATCAGTAAATTGATAATTGTGATTATTATACAGTTGTCAGTCTCCACATTTGTCTCAAGAAAAAAATTCTGCACAACATACGGTATTTGTGTATACTGACTATAAAAAATCATAAAGAACATTGATTGACACAACAGTTTCCTTTCCAGACAAATCTTCATCAACTTTTACAAGTACCACTTGAAAAGGAAGCTTATGGTGGAGAGGGAAGTGGTGTCTTCGTGTATGGTTGTTGAAGTATCAGTGGAAAATGTTGAGTTTGTTTTGGCTGGAAGAATCTCTTCACATATTTTATTTGTAATTTTATAGGAGAGACGAGACATTTACCCACTTTTGTATTAAAGGGTAATTGGAGATCTGAGCGACATTCTGATTTCCCATCACTAAATGTTCTTGTTCTGAGTCATTTAGAGTGAAAACTTGTGCACTGAGGGTGCAGCAGCAACCCATCTCTGAATTGATCTCTTATCAGGCAGTAAAGCACCTTTGTAGGTGTTTTGACCCTTTCCACTGTGACATAGGAGCTGCTTGCTATCATCCATCTCCCACACAACAAAACAAGCTTTGTTGAATCAGATGTTATTGCCTCTAGGCCAGATGTTTCTACCATCCTCACCATTTTTATGTTCATTGTTTCCATGCTAGTATGAGTTAGATGAGACTTCTTAAGGCAGTATTCTATAGCCAGATGCTCTTGCTGACAGTTAATATCACTTGTTGTCAAGTATACAACTTTATTCCATTGGTCTTTGCATGATGAATTGCCAAGCTTTACTCTTTTACTTGTTTTAGTGATTTGACTGCAGCCATGCTGGAGCACTGCCTTTAGTTGAGGAAATCGACCCCAGGACTTATTCTTTGTAAGCCTAGTACTTATTCTATTGGTCTCTTTTACTGAACCACTAAGTTATGGGAACGTAAACATCAAGTGATACATATACATATATACATATACATATATACATATACATATATACATATACAATATACATATATACATATATACATATATACATATATACATATACATATATACATATAAACATATACATATATACATATACATATATACATATACATATATACATATACATATATACATATACATATATACATATACATATATACATATACATATATACAATGGGCTTCTTTCAGTTTCCATCTACCAAATCCACTCACAAGGCTTTGCACAGCCCGAGGTTATAGTAGAAGACACTTGCCCAAGGTGCCACGCAGTGGGACTGAACCTGGGACCATGTGGTTGGTAAGCAAGCCACTTACCACACAGCCTATGACATCTTTCTTTTATTAATTTCTTTTTGTATTTTCCCTTGAAAATTTGGATACTTCCTTCTGCACTTATTAGCTTCTCTTTGATACATGATGATAGAATAGTGTCCCTAGTTGCTGAAATTAGGGGTGAGGTGGCTGCTCACTTGTTTCTTGGACTGTACAAGAGGTGGTTACCCCTTACTATTTCTGCCATTTAAAATGTTAAAAGTGCTGTTGCTAACTTATTACTATCATCATCATAATCATCATCATCGTTTAACGTCTGCTTTCCATGCTAGCACGGGTTGGATGGTTCAACTGGGGTCAGGGAAGTCAGAAGGCTGCACCAGGCAAGTCTGATCTGACAGTGTTTCTACAGCTGGATGCCCTTCCTAACGCCAACCACTCTGTGCTTTTTATGTGCCACCGACACAGGTGCCAGACGAGGCTGGCGAACGGCCACGCTCGGATGGTGTTTTTTATGTGCCACCGACACAGATGCCAGACAAGGCTGGTGAACGGCCACGCTCGGATGGTGTTTTCTATGTGCCACCGACACAGATGCCAGACGAGGGTGGCGAACGGCCATGCTCGGATGGTGTTTTTTATGTGCCACCGACACAGATGCCAGACGAGGCTGGCGAACGGCCACGCTCGGATGGTGTTTTTTATGTGCCACCGACACAGATGCCAGACGAGGGTGGCAAACGGCCATGCTCGGATGGTGTTTTTTATGTGCCACCGACACAGGTGCCAGACGAGGCTGGTGAACGGTTACGCTTGGATGGTGTTTTTTATGTGCCACCGACACAGATGCCAGACGAGGTTGGCGAACGGCCACGCTCGGATGGTGTTTTTTTTTTTTCAAAATATTGTTGTACTTGTAGATGGTCATCCTTTGCCAATAAAATACATATGCTATTTATTTGATCTTCACTTTAGTTTATTACTATTATTTTTTAGTTTATTTGTCCATCCAAGTTCTTCCATCACCCATTCTGTAACCTCTTCAGTGACATTCTGCCTCACATGTCTCCTCTTCTCCTGCCAATTCCATTTCTTTACAACAATCACAAAACTCAAGTAACGATCAATGAAATAGTGCATGTGTTTAATTGGCAAAAGATTACTATCCCCAAAGCCCTATTTGAGAGTGGCCATTGCCAGTACTGCCTGACTGGCTCTTGTGTCGGTGGCACATAAAAAGCACCCACTACACTCTCGGAGTGGTTGGCGTTCGGAAGGGCATCCAGCTGTAGAAACTCTGCCAGATCAAGATTAGAGCCTGGTGCAGCCATCTGGTTCGCTAGACTTCAGTCAAATCGTCCAACCCATGCTAGCATGGAAAGCAGACGTTAAACGATGATGATGATTCTGATTTATTTCAATACATGTTTTCACACCAAGAATCTTGCAAAAGAAATACATAAATGTAATTGTTTAAAATAGTTTTTCTTCTATTAAATTATTCATTAAAATGTTTACTGTTTTCTACTTTTCATCATTTTAATGTGCAGTTTCTTTTTGCATTATATTTCTCATCTTGTTTGATTTTGTAGTATTTTGCTTTGAGTGGAAGGTTTATCTGTCAGAAATTTTGGTGTGAAATATTGTCAAAATATGTAAGCGAATACAGTAAAGGCTGTAAAAGCAAACTTTATTTTTGTCTTCCTTCAGGCATCAGAACAGGCAGTCCTCAGGTGATTGCAATCCCTTTTGGCAAATACTCTAAAGAAAATTTCATTTGATAATGCCTTATTTAAAGTCATAGAGGAGAAACATGTCTTCACACCCTAAGAGCCAATAAATAGATATAACAACAACAACAACAACAGCAGAAACAAGTGGAGGCGCAATGACCTAGTGGTTAGGTCAGCGGACTCATGGTCGTAAGAACGCGGTTTCGATTCCCTGATCGGGCATTGTGAGTGTTTATTGTGCAAAAACACCTAAGCTCCATGAGGCTCTGGCGTGGGTAGTGGTGAACCCCGCTGCACTCTTTCACCACAACTTTCTCTCACTCTTTCTTCCTACTTCTTCCACAAAGCAGAGGGACCATGGTGTAACCCACTATGGTGTGGTAAACTTTCAGACCGTAGTCTAGATTGCGAATCCTCTGTACCCCAGGATGGTTCAGCTCTGCACCCGTTAAAAGCCAACGTTTACAGAATGAGGATAACAACGTAGCTTTCACACCCGTGCAACCACCAGTCTATCGTGTGTGATGGGTGGATCTTCAAGTTGCATTCTTAGTAGCTTAGAGTAGGCTCGAATTAGTGATTATTCTTTGTGGCTAATGGGGTGAGTCCTGATTAGAAGAGTCCTGATTAGAAGAAGAAGAAGAAGAAGAAGAAGCAACAACAACAACAGCAACAACAATAATAATAATAATAATCAAATGGACATGAAGTTAGAAAGTAATAGACCAGATATTTCAGTCATAGGTAAGGCCAAGCGAATTTACTTACTTATCGACCCATCATTCACATTTGATTCCAGGATCATAAAGAAAGAGGAAGAAAAACAAAGAAAATGCAATCCTTTGTATGTGAAATAGGAAGAATCTGGAGCCTGTGAAGAGTAAAGGTTGTGTCTGTAATAATTGGTGTGTTGGGAACAGTAAGCCAAAATATAGACAAATGGCTGATGGAGGTTGAAATAGAATGTGTGGAAGAGCTTAGGGACGGCAATGATTAGCAGGAGGGTTCTAAGCACTTGAAAGACTGCCAGAAACGTGTGGTTACCTGAGGTTACAGGTAGCAACCGGCTATGCATATAAATACTACCAGGAATAAGATCAAACCTGAGCCTTGTTTCTGTGGCCCATAGCAAACGAGCTGTTGTAGATCAGAAGCACACTGATCAGTGGCTCTGGAGCTCAGGACTAAAGGCAGAGAGTGAAGGCTTTATCTTGGTTGCCCAAGATCAGAGCTTATTGATCTGGAACTATCAAACCAATGTGATGAAAAATGGTGTAGACCCAAAGTGCCGATATTGCAAGATGGGATTGAAACAGTGGACCACCTAATCTCTGAGTGTTAGGTTTTAGCACCTGTAGAGTACGAAACAAGACACCATGGAGTTGGCCAATATCTACATTGGATAATGTGTCGGCATTATAAAATCAAAACAGCTGACAAATGGTACAAGCACCACTTTGAGGCTGTAAGTGATGGAGAAAATGTGACGATTCTTTGGGACTTCCCAGTATGTACAGACTGGACTGTCAAAGCAAACAAACCAGATATTGTTGTGAAAGACCAAAACAATAAAGTCTGTTTATTGATTGATATGAGCATATCCTATGACCATAATATCTCAACAAAAGAATTTGATAAGCTCAGAAAATATTAAGATTTGCTAATCAAAATCAAAAAGATGTGGCATCTCAAGACGTTTACAATACCAGTGATTGTAGGAGCATTTAGAATGATCAAAAAAGGAACTGAAAATTATGCGTCAAAGTGATCGCAGAGCAACATGAGATGGAGTGTTTTGCTCAAGAACACAATGTATGACCCGGTCTAGGAACTGAAACCATGACCTTGTGATTGTGAGTGAAATGCCATATAAGGTTGGAATTTGGAGGAGAGCCTAGGTAATTAATTCAACCCCAGTACTCAACTAATACTTGTTTTATGAACTCCAAAAGGACGCAAGGCTAATTCAACCATGGCAGAATTTGAACTCTGAACATAAAACCAGAAGAAATGCCATTAAGTATTTTATATGATAGCTCACCATCTTAATAATATTAATAATAATAATAATAATAATAATAATAATAATAATAATAATAATAATAATAATTATAAATAATAATAATAATAATAATAATAATAATAATAATAATAATAATAATATAATAATAATAATAATATAATAATAAATAATAATAAGCTCAGGACTCAAAGCAGAAACAGAGGGATTTTTAATTGCAGCACAAGACCAAAGCCTCCCCACCAGAAATTACCAAAAACATGTAATGAAAAGAAATATTACAAGTAACTGCAGAATATGTGGAGATGGACAAGAAACAATAAATCATATTATCTCTAGCTGCCCAGTCCTGGCTAAGAAGGAATATATTCACAGACATGACAGAGTTGGAACCTACATACATTGGAAGCTATGCCAACATTATGGAATAACAACAGAAAAAAGATGGTATAGGCACACACCAGAAAAGGTCACAGAAAACGAGAAAGCAACCATACTCTGGGATATGCCGATACACACAGATAGAGAAATTAAGGCCAACAGACCAGATATAGTTGTCAGAGATCATGAAGAAAAAAAATGCTTTCTAATTGATGTATCAATACCAGCAGATGACAACGTGTCTCTAAAAGAAATGGAGAAACTCTCAAAATACAAAGACCTGGAAATAGAGGTAACCAGAATGTGGAATCTAAAAGCAGAAACAATTCCATAGTAGGTGCATTAGGCATGATAAAAAAATATTCAGACAAATACATAACAAAAACACCAGGACTTACAAACACATATAACATACAGAAAATCGCACTACTAGGCACTGCACACATCCTACGCAGAACACTTTCCATACAGTAACCATCAGAGCATCACAACAAATCACAGCACATACCCAAGGCACACAGAGCTGCGCTCGGTAGTGAAGTGAAAGCACGCTATAAAAATAAAACTACTGAATAATAATAATAATAATAATAGTAATGATAATAGTAATAGTAATAATAATAATAATAATAATAATAATAATAATAATAATAGTAATAGTAATAATAATAATAATAGTAATAATAATAATAATAATAATAATAATAATAATAATAATAATAATAATAATAATAGCAGTACCAGGCAGTGGTTCTCATGGCTTCTGATCTTTACTGATTGGAAGTGTTATCATGTACATTGTTTTGTCTTGGTATAAAAGATGGGCTACAGCAAATATTCTGTTCAATACCACAGATTTGCTTGTCAGTTGTTTGACCTTAACCAGTTGAGCATGTCCCTTAGTGGCTGATGATATGTGCATCTCTGATCACGAGCAGAAGTAGTGGGGGAGCATCACAGCCATGTGTTGAGAGGGATTCTTTGGGGTTTGCATAATTCACCTCTGGAAACAAGGGTGGTTCTTTCAACATCCTTAAACAACCCTTATTCAGGGACCTTTTGAGCGGGATGGGCTACTTGACCAGAAGAAAATTCTAACTGGGCCCCACCTGCAAGGTCATGTGCTGTTTATCTTGATATGAGATCACCATGTCGCGCACATATGGTTGTGATGCATGTGCCTGGTGTACTCTTATCAGACGGGTAGTCATGATGGGTATATTGAGCTTCGTATATTTTACCCCAGGGTCACTTTGATGGCATGAACTGCTCTCTCACTCAATAATAATAATAATAGTAATAGTAATAATAATAATAATAATAATAATAATAATAATAATAATAATAATAATAATAGTAATAGTAATAATAATAATAATAATAATAAATAATAATAATAATAATAATGATGATGATAATAATAGTAATAATAATAATAATAGTAATAGTATAATAATAATAATAATAATAATAGTAATAGTAATAATAATAATAATAATATAATAATAATAATAATAAAATAATAATAGTAATAATAATAATAATAATAATAATAATAATAATAATAATAATAATAATGATAATAATGATAATATTAATAATAATACTAATAATAATAATAATAATAATAATAAGGAGAAGACACCGGGGACGGAGAAGACACCGGGACGGAGAAGACACCGGGGACGTTTAAGATGTAAGAAGGAAAATACAGAGCTCCGAAATCTATCCACAAACATCGAAAACAAGGACACCCTATGGAGCCAAAGATTTACTAACAAAGAATTGGACTATATCCGAGTAAGTAATACGAATTGAAATTTATTACTATTTTCGAAACGAAATGATGTATTTTGACCCGATATTATCTCCACCTCTAACACAACACATGTAAACATGCGTGGAACAACACGATCATCCCCGACCTCAAACACCATGTACAAAGGAACTACGAAGAAATTAAATGCCACCGATACTATTCAACCCAAGAATAACAATCGAGCGGTACATACATTAAACCTACAACAAAAAATGTATGAAAAACTACACGTGCGAAATAATGTGACAACAGAAATAAACGGACCGGTACCCTACGAAAATGACGACCGTCAAAATAATGGGCCGGACGTTGTACCTCATGTCCCGCAATTAAAACCCAAAAGACGTAAATGGACACGTGAGGAATACATTTCTATCTTACACGCATACTTCACAGCAATGCTCTACCCACAAAATGAAAATACAACAACACATACATATAAAATATGGAAGGAAAATAATAGAGGTATAGACTTGGATACAGCAATGAACCCTAATAAATTAGCTAACGTACGAAGATACATTCTCAAAGCCAAAAAATATCAGAAATAGAAATAGAACATTTAAAAGAAAAAATACACCAGGAAAATGTAGATAGAAGCCATACAACAATGCCCAATAATATAAACACTGAAACTGTAAAACATGAAGACAAACGCAACATTCCCAACAAACACGATGTAAACAACGAAGGGGAGCCTAATGATGATGATAATATAAAAAATAAAATAATCAAAGAACTAAAAACCACAAAGCTCAAAATGGACCACCGACCATACCTCCCAAGAATAAAAATAAACGCAATAACAACACCAATTATAAACAACATAAACCTAGCCGTCACTGAACTAGCCACTGAAACAAAAAAAAGTGATGTCACTGAACTAAATGACTTGATATATGCAGCAGCCACTGCAGCCACAAAAGAAGCTGGATACTCACCCAAACCCGCCCAAACAGGAGTACCACCACCCAAACAAACCCTGTGGATAAATAACATCCAAAACAAAATAAAAAAAATTAGAAAAGACCTGTCGATTCTTAATGAAATCAGCAAACAAGCAACGCTACTGAGCAACAAAAAGAGAACAAAAATGCTCCGCAAATATAACATCACGGAAAAAGATTTGCCGGAGATAAAAGAAAAGCTGAAGCAAGATATCCTTGCCAAAGCTCAAAGGATCCGCCGGTACGAGAAACGCCAACGCTTCTTTGAACAGAACAAAAAGTTCAACTCCGACCCCAAAAAGTTCTACCAAGAACTAGGCAAAAATAAAATAGAAGTCACTGCAGCACCAACGGCAGAAGAATTGGAAGAATTCTGGAAAGAAATATGGTCGGCGAACGAACAGCCAAAAAAAAGGAGTATGAAAATAACAAACTCGGCATCTGAACAACTTTGGACCCCCCATAACAACTGAAGATGTCACCCAGGCACTGCAAAAACTAAGCAACTGGAAGGCACCTGGGCATGACAAGATCCCCAACTTCTGGTTGAAATATCTAACAGGAATGCACAAAAAGCTGGCTGAAAACTTTAACAGCATACTAGCAGAGCCAGAGACAATGCCTGAATGGCTCACGAAGGGGAAAACCATCTTAATTCCCAAATCAAATGAAACAACAAAACCAGAAAACTACAGACCAATAACCTGCCTCCCTACTATGTTCAAGGCATTTACTGCAGTGATAACGCAAAGGCTGAACAAGCACTGGACGAAAACAAACTGTTCCCAGAAGAGCAGAAAGGATGCCGCAAGGGCTCATATGGCTGTAAAGATCAACTAATGATTAATAAAGCCGTAACTGAAGACAGCCACAGAAAGAAGAAAGGCCTCAGTATGGCCTGGATTGACTACAAAAAGGCGTTTGATAGCATCCCCCACACATGGATCCTCGAAACACTAGCCATTAACAAAGTAGCACCAACAATCATAAAATTCATAGAGCACTCTATGAATAAATGGCAAACAGTCCTACACCTCCAAACAAAAGAGGGACTTATGAAAACCAAAGACATCCCCATTAGAAGAGCAATATTCCAGGGAGACACGCTCTCTCCACTCCTTTTCTGCTTGGCACTGTCACCTCTATCTGATATGCTAAATAGAACTGGATGCGGATATAAATGTTACGGCAAAACGATCAGCCACCTTTTATATATGGATGACCTAAAACTATACGCTGCAAATGACAAACAGCTGGAAACACTATTAAAGACAGTTCATGGATTTACCAAAGAAATAGATATGAAATTTGGATTAGAAAAATGCGCCAAAGTAACCATGAAAAGAGGAAAACTAGTTAAGAGTAACAACATCACACTAGATAAAACCAATGAAATAAAAGAATTAGACCAAAGCCAAACTTACAAATACTTAGGAATCCATGAACTAGATAAGACACAACACACACAAATGAAAGAGAAAATAAAAAAAGAATATTATAGACGAGTTAGATCAATACTAAAAACAGAGCTCAATGCTAAATACAAGATAATAGGTATCAACACTTTAGCTGTCCCAGTTATAAGTTACAGCTACAATATCCTTAACTGGACACGAAATGAACTGTCCAAAATAGATAGGAAAACAAGAAAAATACTGACAGGATCTAGGATGCATCACCCAAAATCTGACATAGAAAGACTATATATACAACGTATAGAAGGTGGTAGAGGCCTTATACAGCTGGAAAACTACTATAAAATAACTACCATAGGACTGCAAAAATACCTACTTCAGAAGGAAGGAAAACTGATCCAGATAGCAGCAAAACACGAGCAAAACAAAAAACTGTTCTCAGTATTTAAGGAAGCTGACAAATACAAACAAGAAATCATACCACCTAATAAACACAAAGAAGAAGAAGAAGATGATGAAGAAACAACAAAAGCTATAAAACAATGAAATCCAAACTAAAAATAGAACAGCAACGAGCCATGATAAAACGATGGCAAGAAAAGCCACTTCATGGTAAATACTGCACTAAACTAAACGCAAAAGAAATAGACAAAGAAAAATCCCAGCAATGGTTGAGAAGCTCAGGACTCAAAGCAGAAACAGAGGGATTTTTAATTGCAGCACAAGACCAAAGCCTCCCCACCAGAAATTACCAAAAACATGTAATGAAAAGAAATATTACAAGTAACTGCAGAATATGTGGAGATGGACAAGAAACAATAAATCATATTATCTCCAGCTGCCCAGTCCTGGCTAAGAAGGAATATATTCACAGACATGACAGAGTTGGAACCTACATACATTGGAAGCTACAAAGACCTGGAAATAGAGGTAACTAGAATGTGGAACCTGAAAACAGAAACAATTCCTATCATAGTAGGTGCATTAGGCATGATAAAAAAATATTCAAACAAATACATAACAAAAACACCAGGACTTACAAACACATATAACATACAGAAAATTGCACTACTAGGCACTGCACACATCCTACGCAGAACACTTTCCATACAATAACCATCAGAGCATCACAACAAATCACAGCACATACCCAAGGCACACAGAGCTGCGCTCGGTAGTGAAGTGAAAGCACGTTATAAAAATAAAACTACTGAATAATAATAATAATAATAATATAATAATAATAATAATAATAATAATAAAAATAATAATAATAATGTTAATCATGTTAATAATATTGATAATAAAATATACATGCTTACTGATAAATATTTCTATCGCAGGAGTGGCTGTGTGGTAAGTAGCTTGCTAACCAACCACATGGTTCCGGGTTCAGTCCCACTGCGTGGCATCTTGGGCAAGTGTCTTCTGCTATAGCCCCGGGCCGACCAATGCCTTGTGAGTGGATTTGATAGACAGAAACTGAAAGAAGCCTAT
>NC_042998.1:5724717-5767217 GCF_006345805.1 Octopus sinensis | reverse complement strand
CCTGGACTGGGCGACACGTTGTGTTCTTGAGCAAAAAACTTCATTTCACGTTGCTCCAGTCCACTCAGCTGGCAAAAATGAGTAACGCCGTGATGGACTGGCGTCCTGTCCAGCTGGGGAACACATGGCCTGAAATTCGTGGGGAAGTGGTAAGTCAATCACATCAACCGCATTGTTTCACTGGTACTTAATTTATTGATCCTGAAAGGGCGAAAGGCAAAGTCAACCTTGGCAGAATTTGAACTCAGAATGTAAAGGCAGACGAAATGCTGCTAAGCATTTTGTCCGTCGTGCTAACGATTGTACCTGCTCACTACCTTATTAATATTAATATTAAGTGTTTGCCAGCCCCGTCTGGCACATAAAAAGCACCCACTACACTCACGGAGTGGTTGGCATTAGGAAGGGCATCCAGCCGTAGAAACATTGCCAGATCAGACTGGGCCTGATGCAGCCTTCTGGCTTCTCAGACCCCAGTTGAACCGTCCAACCCATGCTAGCATGGAAAGCGGACGCTAAATGATGATGATGACGATGATGATGAATAATAACAGCCATAATAATAATTCTGATAAAAATGCTTAGCAACAGTTTAATATTTGCTGTAGTTCGATTCCCATATGCAATTGTTCTCCGTATTTTATTGAAATATTTTTTGCATTTTTTGTTTTCTTTCCTTTCTGACTCACCCTTCAATCAAACATCAACTATCAGGTGCAAACTCATACATTATAAGGGAAATGTATAAATGATTATATCAAAACTCAGCTATTACTTAACTTGTACATTATTTTATTAATCAAATTGGATCTGTCACGGTTGGATGATGTTACCCCTGGTAGCACTGTCCTCGTCCTTGTCTAATATTTATATCTCTATCACTACCATTAAAAATGCTTTTCTGCTGCTATTCCAAATTTTTTGGCAATGTCCTTGTTCCTCTCAGGTGTATTTATTGCCCCCCCCCCCTCCATTTCTTACTGGTAGCTGTTGTGTTACCATTAATTCTCCTGCTAGACGGTGTGTGTGTAAAAGACACATTCTGCCATTGTATATTTATGTGTGCATATGTACAAGGTGGGGCTAAATAGTTCCTGGCGTTGGGTAAAAGAAAATACAGGAGGATCAGTTAATTATGATTTTAATCAACATATTCCCCTCTCATATTCACACACTTATTGCAGCGGTCCTTCAGTTTTTTTAAGCTGTGTAATAAGACTCAGTTGGTTGGGCCCCCAGTCAGATCTTTCACATTACCTGGAAGCCCTTGTATATGTGTGTGTTTGTGTGTGTGTGTATATATACATATGTATATATACATATGTATGTATGTGTGTGTGTGTGTGTGTTTGTGTGTGTGTGTGTGTGTGTGTGTGTGTGTGTGTGTGTGTGTGTGTGTGTATGTGTGTGTGTATTTCCCCCTCCATTTTTATAAGAAGTCATGGGCCAACAGGATTTGGGGATCTGACAAGACACCATAAAACTAAACCCTTTATGGACAGGAAACTTAAGGTAATCCCATAAACTGGCCTTCCCCATTTTTAATATATATGTCTGTCTGTCTGTCTATCTATCTATCTATCTATCTATCTATCTATACACACACACACACACACACACATATATATATATATATATATGTATATGGGGAGGTACAATGGCCCAGTGGTTAGAGCTGCAGACTTGCGGTTGTAGGATCGTGATTTTGATTCCCAGACCGGGCGTTGTGAGTGTTTATTGAACAAAAGCACCTAAAGCTCCATGAGGCTCCGGCAGGGGATGGTGGTGATCTCAAATTGTACTCTTTCGCCACAACTTTCTCTCACTCTTTTTTCTTAGCCAGCGGGGTGGCGTCATTTGAAGGCTAAAACAAGGCAAAACGCATTGTGACCAGCGATGTGTAGCAACATCTGATAGCCTGGTCGGTCACAATGATCACGGTGATATATATATATAGGCGCAGGAGTGGCTGTGTGGTAAGTAGCTTGCTTACCAACCACATGGTTCCGGGTTCAGTCCCACTGCGTGGCATCTTGGGCAAGTGTCTTCTGCTATAGCCTCGGGCCGACCAATGCCTTGTGAGTGGATTTGGTAGACGGAAACTGAAAGAAGCCTGTTGTATATATGTATATATATGTATTTGTGTGTATGTTTGTGTGTCTGTGATTGTCCCCCTAGCATTGCTTGACAACCGATGCTGGTGTGTTTACGTCCCCGTCACTTAGCAGTTCGGCAAAAGAGACCGATAGAATAAGTACTGGGCTTAGAAAGAATAAGTCCCGGGGTCGATTTGCTTGACTAAAGGCAGTGCTCCAGCATGGCCACAGTCAAATGACTGAAACAAGTAAAAGAGTAAAAGAGTATATATACATATATATACATACATGAGTATATGAATATATATGTGTTTGTGTGCATTGATAACTGTGTTTTTAAGTTGCATCATCTTCGTATTACATGATATTCGTAAATGACAATCTCTGTCAATAAAAGTGGTACCTCTTTTCTCTAATCTTCCATGAAAACATATTCGGCCGTCGGAGAAACAAAAGACAACTGCCTTGCTTCGAATCAGTTGATGGTTAACAGCATGAAGGGCATCTGGCGAAAGTAAAAGCTGCCCCACTGAATTCTGACCGACCCATGTGTATATGGAAAAGCAGATGTTAAAACAATGATGATGATAGTGATAATGACCGTGGCACAGGAGTGGCTGTGTGGTACGTAGCTTGCTTACCAACCACATGGTTCCAGGTTCAGTCCCGCAGTATGGCACATTGAACAAGTGTCTTCTACTATAGCCTCAGGCCAACCAAAGCCTGGTGAGTGGATTTGGTAGTCAGAAACTGAAAGAAGCCCGTTGTATATATGTATATACATATATGTGTGTGTGTCTGTGTTTGTCCCCCCAACATTGCTTGACAACCGATGCTGGTATGTTTACATCCCCATAACCTAGCAGTTTGACAAAAGACACTGATAGAATAAGTGCTGGCTTTACAGAGAGTAAGTCCTGGGGTTGATTTACTCGACTGACGGCGGTGCTCCAGCATGGCCGCAGTCAAATGACTGAAACAAGTAAAAGAGCAAAAGAGAGAGTATGATGCTCGACGATGATGATGGTAATGATGACAACAATGATGATGGTGATGATGATGATGACAATGACAATGTTGGCGATGATGATGATGATGAGAATGGCAACGATGCCAACAATGATGATGGTCATGATGACAATGATGATGATGGTGATGACACTGACAATGTTGATAATGAGGATAATAATGATGATTATGATGATGACAAGAATGATGACAACGACAATGATGATGATAATGATGCATGGAAAAGCTACATTTGAGTGAGCAGACAGACTTCTATGTTTAATGCATCATTCTCAAAATTTTGAACATTTATGAAATTCTAGAACTGTATATCTTATAATGAATCTTTGCATATTGCCATTTTTTAATTTGTGAAGATGGAAAAAAGTGAAATCTAAATACTTTTCTTCAGGTTTACTCTCTTTTACTCTCTTTTACTTGTTTCAGTCATTTGACTGCGGCCATGCTGGAGCACCGCCTTTTAATCGAGCAACCCGACCCCAGGACTTATTCTTTTGTAAGCCCAATACTTATTTTATCGGTCTCTTTTGCCAAACCACTAAGTAATGGGGACATAAACACACCAGCATCAGTTGTCAAGCAATGCTAGGGGGACAAACACACACATATATATATATACATATATACGACAGGCTTCTTTCAGTTTCCGTCTACCAAATCCACTCACAAGGCATTGGTCGGCCCGGGGTTATAGCAGAACTCGGAACCATGTGGTTGGTTAGCAAGCTACTTAACACACAGCCACACCTGCGCCTATGAAACAAACTTGCTAAAACTTGATTAATAATGAATTTTCATTGCAGTAAAATGAAAATCTAATTGTAAAAGAATTTCTGTCTCATACGTAGTAAAGTAAAAATCTTATGTGGTTTCATCTATATGTATGCTTGTGCCGCCAGACAGGCTCCCATGTAAGGTAGCATGTAAAAAAACACCTTTTGAGCATGGTCGTTGCCAGAACTGCCTGACTGGCCCTCATGCTGGTGACATGTTAAAAGCACCCACTACACTCTCAGAGTGGTTGGCATTAAGAAGAGCATTTAGCTGTAGAAACTTTGCCAGATCAGATTGGAGCCTGGTGCAGCCTTCTGGCTCACTATGGGACAGTCGGACAAGTTGGTTTGAGAAAATTTGGTTTAAATGTTTGACAACTCAGCACTGTCCATTGGACGTGGGGGGGGGGGGCGTTTTGCTTGTATATATATATATATATATATGATGGGCTTCTTTCAGTTTCTGTATACATTCCACCCACAAGGATTTGGTTGGCCTGAGGCTATGGTAAAAGACACTTTCCCAAGGTGCCACATGCCACATAGTGGGACTGAACCTGGAAACATGTGATTGGGAAGCAAGATTCCTACCACACAGCCATGCCTGTGGCTATCAAATATATGACAGGCACAGTTTTCATCTAGTAAATCCACTCATAAATCTATAGACAACCTGGGGCTATAGTATGAAATACTTGCTCAAGCTGCCATGCAATGTGACTATAACTGAAACTATGGGAAGAAATGTCTTACCTCACAGCTATGCCTGCATCTATAGTTATTCCAAATTATTTTTATTCTTGCATTAATGTGTTACACCTTTATTTAACCTTTAATTATTTCCTACATACGATCAATAAGCATCCAGACAGTTGCCATAGGAACGAAGCTAAAATAATCAGAGTAAAGCTGCTAGGCAAAAATTGACCTTAACTCTACTGTGCTTGCACACTAAATTTAACGTTCTAGCTCACTTCTGCTGTTTACAGCCAGCAGTGCTTGGAAGGAAGGTGTGTAGCGTGTGATCTTTGCATTGACCATGACAGAAAAAGTTGTCATGAAGGCATCGAGCTGGCAGAAACGTTAGCACGCTGTGTGAAATGCTTAGTGGTATTTCATCTACTGCTACGTTTTGAGTTCAAATTCTGCTGAGGTCAACTTTGCCTTTCATCCTTTCATGGTCGATAAATTAAGTACCAGTTACGCACTGGGGTCGATGTAATCGACTTAATCCCTTTGTATGTCCTTGTTTGTCCTTTCTGTGTTTAGCCCCTTGTGAGTAGTAAAGAAATAAGAAAAAATTGTCATGGTGATACCTGCTCAGAGGCCTGTGCAAAGTTGTAGAAAGAGTATGGAGAGGAGTGTGTGAGCTGCACACAAGTGTACAAGTGGTTCAGATGTTTCCAAGATGGCCGAAAAATGTCGATATTGGCAAACGTTCTGGAAGACTCGCAACCAGCAGAACTGAGAAAAACATCACAGATGTTCATGCAGCTGGGAGGGGAAATCATCGAATCACCATCCATGAGTTATCAGAGGATATGCAGATTAGTTATGGTTGAGTTCTGTCCATTATCACTGAAGATTTGGGTATGGGATGCATGTCTGCCAAGTTTTTGCCAAAACTGCTTTCATCTGACCAAAAGGACACGCGGGTTTCAGTTGCACAAAATCTCCTTGATTGCATCAAAAATGATGGAAACTTTTTGAACACTTTGCGTAGGTCTCTGCACAGGAATTGCCAAGCTTTTGGCAAAATTTGATGCGGATTCTTTCCTCAACTTTCTCTGTCATGGTCAATGCAACGATCACACACTACACACCTTCCTTCCAATCACTGCTGTAAACAGCAGAAGCGAGCTAGACTGTTAAAACTTAGTGCACATGCACAGCAGATGTTAAGGTTGATCCGTGCCAAGTGGCTTTACTCTGCATGCTTTAGCTTCGTTACTATGACAACAGTCTGGATACTTATTGATCAGACCACGTGTATGTAAAAGGTACCCATGCCTGTGACAGGTAAAAAAACAGCCAGTACACTTTGTAAAGCGGTTGACATTAGGAAGGGCATCTAACAATAAAGACCAGGCCAAAACAGATGACTGGAGCCTGATGTGGCTCCAGGCTTACCAGTTCCTGCCAAACCATTTAACCAATGCTAGCATGAAAAATAAACGTTACATGTTGATGATGATGATGGTGATGATGATGATGATGATGATGATGATGATGATGATAATGATGATGATGGTGATGATGATGATGATGATGATGGTGATGATGATGATGATGATGATGATGGTGATGATGATGAGGATGATGATGATGATGATGGTGATGATGATGATGGTTATGATGATGATGGTGATGATGATGATGATAATGATGATGATGGTGATGATGATGATGATGATGATGATGATGATAATGATGATGATGATGATGATGATGATGATGATGGTGATGATGATGATGATGATGATGGTGATGATGATGATAATAATGATGATGATGATGATGATGGTTATGATGATGATGATGGTGATGATGATGATGATATATGTATATTTTTTTCTTTATGCCCTTAACCCTCCAATGCTGAGTATAGGCCACTTATAGTTGAATTCCATGTCGCATAATTTTTGGCTTCTGTACTTATACTCTACCATGAATGTCCCCCCTTTCTCTAGTTCCTTTTGTGTTGATCTACACCACGAGTTCTTAGGCCTACCTCTCTTTCTATATCCATCCGAATTCCACTTTAAAGCACTTTTCGCTACATTTGGTGTGTCTTTTCTAATTGTGCTACCAATCCACTTCCACTTATTCTTAAATATTTGCTCCCTAATCGAAACCTGATTTCTTCTTTGCCATAGCTCCATATTGCTTATGTGTTCGGGTCATCTAATTTTAAGTATACTCCGCAAGCATCTGTTGATGAATGATTCTATTTGCTTATTTGACTTAACTGTTGTTCGCCATGTCTATATACTCTTTACTCTTTTACTTGTTTCAGTCATTTGACTGCGGCCATGCTGGAGCACCGCCTTTAGTCGAGCAAATCGACCCCGGGACTTATTCTTTGTAAGCCCAGTACTTATTCTATCGGTCTCTTTTGCCGAACCGCTAAGTGATGGGGACGTAAACATACCAGCATCGGTTGTCAAGCAATGCTAGGGGGACAAACACAGACTTACAAACACACACATACATATACACATATATACATATATACGACAGGCTTCTTTCAGTTTCCGTCTACCAAATCCACTCACAAGGCATTGGTCAGCCCGGGGCTATAGCAGAAGACACTTGCCCAAGATGCCACGCAGTGGGACTGAACCCGGAACCATGTGGTTGGTTAGCAAGCTACTTACCACACAGCCACTCCTGTGCCTATTATATGTATATTAATATACCATAATGTTATATCTACTCTAAGCGTATATAATTACTACCTTATATCATAATACTATTGCTGTTTTATGTGTATATGATTGCTGCCTTCTTTGGTTAATTCTTATTTTTAAAAAATATCCTTGCAAACTATTGGAATGATTCCAATAGAAAAATGCCAAAATCTTATTCGTTTCTCTTTTATATGCAATTTGTATTATCAATTACTTTTATATATTATATTTTGGAAAATTTGTTATGAGTTTTTATTCGTTTATTTTTTGCAAATTATCAAAGGAAAAATATTTAATTGTAATCATTCACTATTTGGGTCAATTGAAAAAATTTTAAACCGATAATCGAGGTTATTTTCTTATTAAAATTGTGTGTGTGTTTGTGCGTGTGTGTGTGTATGTGAGTGTGTGTGTGGTGTGTTTGTATGTGTCTGAGTATGTGTTTGTGTGAGTGTTTGTGTGTGTATATATGTATGAATATGTACATGTATGGATATACATATATATATGTGTGTACACACACATACATATATATATATATGTATATATACATATCTGTGTGACTGTGTGTGTATATGTGCATTTGTCTGTGTATGAGTATGTGTGTCTATGTATGTATATATATATATATATATATATATATGCGTATGTGCGTGTATATATAATTAATAAATTAATTTGTATCCAGTAGATCTAACTCAATATATATATAAACATATATATATATATAGTGAAAGAGAGAGAGGGAGGGAGAGAGAGAGAGAGAAAGAGAGAGAGAAACCAATTAATAAGTAAATGAATGTAATTTCGTATGATAAAGTCAGGCTGTATCAAAGGTGTTGTTTTAAAACCTTTTAGACAATATATAATATTCAAGTCTTCTGGGACAACTCAAATAGCAGCAAATCACCAAACACCTGATTGATGTTGTTGTCATTGTTGTTGGTGTTTAGTCTCCTGTTTGCCCTCATCAAGTGAACTTATGGCCAAAAATATTTCGGTCATCGTCTATTATCCTTTACTTGTGGCCATGCTGGTGCATCACCTTGAAGAGTTTGGCTAAACAAGTCACCCCTAGTATTTATTTTTAAATAAAGTTTGGTACTTATTCTATCTAGCTCTTTTGCTGAACTGTTAAGTTACAGGGACATAAATAAACCAGCACTGGTTGTCAAGCAGTTGTCGGAAGGACAAACTTAAACATAAAGACACCCACACATACATTTAATCTAAGGTTTACCTGCTGAAGAAGACTTCGCCTAGCAAATTATTTTATTTGCTAAAAGTAGTCTGAAACCATTGGTCCAGGAGTTAGATGGTAAATGTTTTTATTCTTCATTCCCTTCAAAATTTTATCTCTAATAGTGGTTTGGAATTTAACTGTTCTCTTGAGCATACAAGGAGTCCTATGATGGATGCCTCTTATGTGTTTAAAGGTACACTGTAATTATATATAAATATGTATGTAAGTATGTATGTATGTATGTAAGTATGTATGCATGCATGTATGTGTGTATGCATGTATGTATGTATGTATGTATGTATGTATGCATGTATGTATGTGTGTATGCATGTATGTATGTATGTATGTATGTATGTATGTATGTGTGTATGCATGCATGTATGTATGTATGTATGTATGTAAGTATGTATGCGTGTATGTATATGTGTATGCATGTTTGTATGTATGTATATGACAGACTTCCACACAGTTTCCATCTATTAAATTCACCCACAAGACATTTGTTGGCCCAAAGTGCTTCCACAAGGTGCCATACTGAACCTGAAACCAAGTGGTTGCAAAGTGACCTTCTTAACCACTCAGGCATACTTGTAAATCTTTTTCTGTATATGTATATCATGAACTACACTGTCTAATGTGTCCCTTCACCATTTCTTTTAAACGTGGAAGTTTTCAGTTTAAATACCATTTGGTTGCTATTTCTAGAAGATTGAGTGACTGCATAGAGGCTTCCATGTCGATTAAGAAAATAGAAAAAGATATTGAATTTATAGAATTAATTTCAATTAGTAAGAAAAATGAATACAAAACCATAAACAAAGAAGCAAATAAAACCACTATTATATTTATAAGTTCAGATTTCTATTAAAGCAATGTTGAAAGGAAAGTTCTGTAATAAAGCACCAATGCCATTAACAGGAAACATTGGTTCACTGATCATGTGTCCATATAAATTGGTGATTGATTACAATTTCTGATTTTGAACCTAGCTAATCAATCCTTTTGAAGAAGCCAAGATATGAAGATAGGGCTACATAGCTTGGAGGTTTGCTTCAAAAATTTGTGGTTCAAAGTTTGAGCTGACTGTTTGGCACTTTGAGCGAGTGTAGAGGCACATGGCCGAGTGGTTAGAGCAGCAGACTCACGGTCAAGGGATCGCAAGTTCGAATTTCAGACCAGGCGATGTGTGTGTTTATGAGCGAAACACCTAGACTCCATGCGGCTCCAGCAGAAGGTAATGGCAAACTTCTGCTGACTCTTTTGCCACAACTTTCTCTCACTCTTTCCTCCTGCATCTTGCAGCTCACCTGCGATGGACTGGCGTCCCGTCCAGGTGGGGAATCTATATGCCAAGGAAACCGGGAAACCAGCCCTTATGAGCCAGGCATGGCTCGAGAACAACACACAACTTTGGACGGGTGCTTTTTGTCTTGCCTTGATTCAATTCAGGTCTTTTGATGAAAACTGGGTAGCTGGAAACTGTGTGGAAACCTTTTGGATGGACTATTTGCTCTTTGGTGGTAGACTTAATTCCTTGCAGAGATGCATCGTGTTACTTGTATGGTTTGAGAGCATCAGCTTAGACTGTTTGTTCATGCTGTTTGATTTTCCGACTTGAATCCTGCATGCTGTGTTCTTTTCTCTGAGGATCCTGCTGGGGTGGTGATTCACGCTGGTTGACCACATGCCTCATGATCATGGCAGATGAGGAAGTATTTCACGGAGTGGGAACTGACTGGAATACTGCTCGGAAGGTTGTCTGGGATGACCTAAGCAAATACCTATTTCTTTATTACCCACAAGTGTCTAAACACAGAGGGGACAAACAAGGACAGACATAGGCATTAAGTCGATTACATCGACCTCAGTGCATTAATGGTACTTAATTTATCGACCCTGAAAAGATGAAAGGCAAAGTCGACCTCGGCAGAATTTGAACTCAGAACGTAGCGGCAGATGAAATACCTATTTCTTTATTACCCACAAGGGTCTAAACACAGAAAGGACAAACAAGGACAGACATAGGTATTAAGTCGATTACATCGACCCCAGTGCGTTAATGGTACTTAATTTATCGACCCCGAAAAGATGAAAGGCAAAGTTGACCTTGGCAGAATTTGAACTCAGAACGTAGTGGCAGATGAAATACCTATTTCTTTATTACCCACAAGGGTCTAAACACAGAGGGGACAAACAAGGACAGACATAGGTATTAAGTTGATTACATCGCTCCCAGTGCATTAATGGTACTTAATTTATCGACCCCAAAAGGATGAAAGGCAAAGTCAACCTCGGCGGAATTTGAACTCAGAACGTAGCGGCAGACGAAACAGCGCTAAGCATTTCGCCTGGCGTGCTAACGTTTCTGCCAGCTCGCCACCTTAGGGATGACCTAAGCAAATACCAACAAACAATGGTTGCAGCAATGTGCTACAGCAGTGTGTCGCAACAGCATGCTTCAGCAGTGCTTGAACTCATAACTGAAATGACCTGACCTGTTTCTAGCAGAGTTCAAACTGTTGCAAGTATTTGGGGCAAGACACCAATTTGTGGTTGGTTTTCTCCTTTCCCCCTCACCTCTTTCAACAGCTCTGCTCTGCCATCTCTCATTAAGCTATGAAAACAAATGAATAATAATAAATACATACCAGTAATATGTTAGGGTCAATCAACAAATAAGCGACAGACGTAAACAGCATCATGGACAAAACCCAGTACTTATTTCCTGTTGGATACCTTTTACTTTCTTTGTTTCCCTCATTGGACTGTAGCCATGCTGGAGCACCACCCTGGAGAGTTTTAATCAAACAAATTGACCCCAGTGGTGTTTTGGTTTTCTAAGCCTGGTACTTATTTTGCTGTTCTCTTTTTGCCAAACTGCTAAGTTATGAGGAAATGAACAAACCAACACTGGTTGTCAAGCAGCGGTGAAGAATGCTGGATTTTGCTTATTAGTCAAAGAAATTAATTAGCAATATCATTACCATGTGTATACTTAGCTAGTAACTGTCTGAGACTACTCAAGAACTGAGATGATAGAAACAACATCATCATTATCAACAACAACAACAACAACAACAACAACAACAACAACAACAACAACAACAACAGCAGCAGCAGCAGCAGCAGCAGCAGCAACAACAGCAGCAGCAGCAACAACAACAACAACAACAACAACAACAAAAGTACAATGTTTTCAGAAAATATTTATAGCTTATTTGATATATTTGATTTGTATAAATTTTACATTTCAGAAGTTTTCTGTTTCTTTTCTTGTAATCAAAAAGGACCAAAAGAGTGAAAACTTTGCCGGGACTTGGTTTCCAACTTATGTATTATTTAGATGTTCTGCAGTTCATTATCGACATTGAGATCTGTGTTAATTTCTTGCTTGAATACCTTAATAACAAACTACACGTGTGATGTCATTAAACACAAACAAACTTAGCCTTTTATTGGAGACTTTATTAGTAGTACTCATGCAGAAATAATTGTTTTCATAAAGAACTTAAGCAAGTCCTGCATCTTATCAGATCTAAAGAAACATTTTAGATTGCATGTCACGAAATAAGACACACTCAATAACAAAGCCTGGTATAGCTCGGAGAAAATTTACTTCACAAGAATGTGCTTCATTTGAAATATACAGTATAAGCCAGCTACAAGTAAATTACAAGGGAAAAGTAATTAACAAACCAACATAGAAAATTAACAGAATCGTACTATAAATATTGATATTGCTCATATGATTCACTAACAACATTTTCACTGCTATTGGAGCAACAAACGTGAACTTGTGTTATTATCATAGTTGAATGAATTTCCCACTCAGAACAGGATATTAAAAAGTGTTTTTCAATCAGTTGACATTAAAGTCTAATGATTAGTTGACATGAGTCAATCTTCAATGAGTTTTGTTGAAACTTCCAGCCTTGTGTTCAAGATACCTAGCTAGAAGTTTTGCCTTGAGTTACTGTTTAGATGTAAATTTCTAAGAACGGTCAGTAGATCTTTCCTTCCTTTTCCCTTTCATTACCTTTTCCTCTTTCATATCTGGCACATAAACTCCTGATCAGCTAATTTCTTCCTCTCTTTCTCTCTTTTATTCTCTCTCAATCTTGCTTCTTATGTAATTTGTTAAACATGTCAATATTATCATTTGTCTTAATATTAACACTACCAAAGGCAGAAAGATGGTAGCTATGCTAATACGCTGGGCTGAATGCTTAGTGGCGTTTCATTCATCTTTATGTTCAGAGTTCAAGTTTTACCAAGGTCAGCTTTGCTTTCCATCCTTTCAATGTTGATAAAATAAGTAGATGCCACGTAAAATGCATCCAGTTCACACTCTGAAGTAGCTGGCATGTGGAAGGGCATACAGCTGTAAAAACCTTGCCAAAAATCAACCTCACCTGTGCTTGTACCATGTAAAAAGCTCAGTCCGCTCTGTAGGGTGGTTGGTATTAGGAAGGGTATCCAGCCATAAAACCCCTGCCAAAACAGGCACAGAAGTCTGGTGCAGGCTCCTGCCTGGTCAGTCCCTGTCAAAGCATCTAACCCACACTAGCATGGAAGGCAGACATTAAACAGTGAAGATGATGATGATGATGATGATGCTGTTGCTGATGATGATGGTGATGATGGTGATGATGAACACTGGGGTCAATGTACATTTCTTTACTACCCACAAGGGGCTAAACACAGAGGGGACAAACAAGGACAGACAAACGGGTTTAAGTCGATTGCATTGACCCCAGTATGTAACTGGTACTTATTTAATCGACCCCAAAAGGATGAAAGGCAAAGTCGACCTCGGCGGAATTTGAACTCAGAACGTAACGGCAGACGAAACACGGCTACGCATTTCGCCCGGCGTGCTAACGTTTCTGCCAGCTCGACTTACCCCCTCTCACGAAACCAATATTACCATTTGTATTAATATTATCGTTACCAAAGGAGGTGAACTGGCAGCATAGTTAACAAAAGGCAGAGAAGTGGCTGTGTGGTGAGTAGCTAGCTTACCAGCCACATGGTTCCGGGTTCAGTCCCACTGCATGGCACTTTGGGCAAGTGTCTTCTACTATAGCTTCAGGTCAACCAAAGCCTTGTGAGTGGATTTGGTAGACAGAAACTGAAAGAAGCCCGTCGTATATATATATATATATGTGTGTGTGTCTGTGTTTGTTGCCCCAACATTGCTTGACAACCAATGCTGGTGTGTTTACATCCCCGTAACTGAGCTGTTCGGCAAAAGAGACCGATAGAATAAGTACTAGGCTTACAAAGAATAAGTCCTGGGGTCGATTCGCTCGACTAAAGGTGGTGCTCCAGCATGGCCACAATCAAATGACTGAAACACTGGACAAAATGCTTGGTGGTGTTTCATTCGTCCTTACAATCTAAGTTCAAATTCTGCTGAGGTCAACTTTACCTTTCATCCTTTCAGGGTCAATAAATTAAATACTAGCTGAGCACTGAGGTCGATGTAATCGACTTAATCCTTCCCCCAAATTGCTGGCCTTGTGCCAAAATTTGAAGCCAATATTGAGACTACCATAGATTCCAGCTGCCTGTCGTATCAGTAATAAATGAAGACTTAAGTAGAACTAGGAAATGAATGTCACAAATGTTTCTGCAATATTATTAACCATTTACTTTCATTACTCTTCTACTCTTTTACTTGTTTCAGTCATTTGACGGTGGCCATGCTGGAGCACCGCCTTTAGTCGAGCAAATCGACCCCAGGACTTATTCTTTGTAAGCCTGGTACTTATTCTATCG
Organism: Octopus sinensis; assembly: GCF_006345805.1. Lineage (NCBI taxonomy): Eukaryota > Metazoa > Mollusca > Cephalopoda > Octopoda > Octopodidae > Octopus > Octopus sinensis. The sequence continues at coordinate 5,752,885 of NC_042998.1, read as the reverse complement.
GTCTCATTTGCCGAACCGCTAAGTTACGGGGATGTAAACACATCAGCATCAGTTGTCAAGCTATGTTGCAGGGACAAACACAGACACACAAACATATAAACACACATACATATATATATACATACACACATATATATATATATATATGTGTGTATATATATATATATATATATATATATATATATATATATATACATACACACATATATATGACGGGCTTCTTTCAGTTTCCGTCTACCAAATCCACTCACAAGGCTTTGGTCAGCCCAAGGCTATAGTAGAAGACACTTGCCCAAAGTGCCACGCAGTGGGACTGAACCTGGAACCATGTGGTTGGTAAGCAAGCTACTTACCACACAGCCACTCCTAATTAATTAATTAATTATTAAGAAATCCTTTATTATTTTATTATTAAGAAACTATACCAATTTTAATTCCATGTTTGATATTTCTCTTCTATAATTTAATCAGTGTTTTTTCAATTTCTTTCTAACATTTAGAGACTTTAAGTTTTTAGGAGGCAATTTTTTTTGGCATTGGGTGTAGAAGAGAGAAATATAGGAGAATAAATATGTGAGTGGCGGTATTTCCACAATCCTTTCTGTATAGAGGAGTAGTGGCTGATAACATTCCTCCTCCTCCTCCTCTCCTCGTCCTCCTCGTCCTCCTCGTCCTCCTCGTCCTCCTCCTTGTCCTCGTCCTCCTCATCCTCCTCCTTCACGTCCTCGTCCTCGTCCTCCACCTCCTCCTTGTCCTCGTCTTCCTCGTCCCCGTCCTCCTTGTCCTCGTCCTCCTCGTCCCCGTCCTCCTCGTCCTCGTCCTCCTCGTCCTCCTCCTCTTCCTCCTCCCCCTCCTCCTCCCCCTCCCCCTCCCCCTCCCCACCCTCTTCCTCGTCGTCGTCATTGTTGTCATCACCATCATCGTTGCTGCCACCACTGCCGCTGCCGCCAACACCACCACCACCATCATCGTCATCACCACCACCACCATTCTCACCAGCTTTATCATCATTGTCAGCGTCACTGTCATCATAATCAGCATCCCCCACCACCCCCATCAAGTCCCCACCATCATCATCGTTGTCATTATCACCATTGCTGTTATTAGCATTGTTCTCATAATTATCTTCGTTATTTCTATCATTATCGTTTGTCTTTTCATTCTCTTCTCTGTTAATGATCAACTTTGCAAGTAAAGTACCATTCACATACTCTAATGAATGGTTCCTTGCCTCATCATCCTCATTATTATTGTTTTTGATAAGGTGGTGAACTGGCAGAATTGTTAGCATACCAGGCAAAAACGCTTAGCGACATCTTGTCTGTCTACATTTTGGGTTCAAATTCTGCTGAGGTTGACTTGGAGATTTTTTTTTGAGGCCAATGAAATAAGTACCAGCTGAGTACTGGGATCAATATAATTGACTAGCCCCCTCCTGCCAAATTTCAAGCCTTGTGCCTATAGTAGAAAGGCTTATTATTATTATTATTATTATTTTTTTTCTCTAGTTTCAGCTCAGACTGCGGCCATGCCGATGCACCACCATTTTGTGCTACACTGTTATTGTGAAGAACCTCGTCTATTATGTGGCACTTGGTGAAGAATGGAGTTTGCCATAGCTACTCTCATTTGCACCTCTTGCCATGAGGTAGGTTCATCTGGGACTCTTGACAGGAAGATGTCCATTATTATTATTATTATTATATTGTTATTACTTTTTTTTCTTCTTTCAAATTTGATTCCATTTCTTGCCGAGTGTCTTCCCAACTCCTAGGGCAAAGAAACTCATAGTATACATTGGTAGGCCATTAAACCAAACTCAGTAGTTCGTTCATTTTTTTTTTTTTAAGTTAAATTAAATTTTATTATTATATTATTATTATTATTTTATTATTATTATTATTATTATTATTATTCATCGTTTAACTGACTAATGTAATTCAATGCAAACTTCTGTTGAGAATGGTTGTATTTTTTGTGCCTGAGATCACCCTGGAAATGGAGAACCAAAATGAACATTAATCAACATGTCATTATTTACATTATTTACATTCGATGGATATTTGTCCTCATCTTGTTTGTTGTTAACACAATGTTTCAGCTGATATACCCTCCAGCCTTCTTCAGGTGTCTTGGGAAAATTTCAAACCTGGGTTCTCATTCCTAAGGTATTTTTCGATGTTATATTTTATTATTATATTATTATTATTATTATTATTATTATTATTATTACTTTTTTTTTCTTCTTTCAAATTTGCTGCCATTTCTTGCCGAGTGTCTTCCCGACTCCTAGGGCAAAGAAACTCATAGTATACATTGGTAGGCCGTTAAACCAAACTCAATAGTTCGTTCTTTTTTTTTTCTTTTTTTTTTTTTTTTCAAGTTAAATTAAAATACATGAGCAGCAACAGTTCTCACATCGACAATGCTCTTCTCAATACGTGTGATGTACCAGTTAAGACAATCTTTTGCACTTCTTGCAGGGATGGTAAGCCAGGGATCATTCTCATATAATTTTCGGTTCCCTTCTTGATCATTCCTAGTGCTTCTACGATCACTGGTATTGTAACCGCCTTGAGATGCCACATTTTCTCAATTTCAATGAGTAGGTCTTTATATTTTCTGAGCTTGTCAAACTCTTTCGCTGAGATATTATGATCACAGGGGATGCTCATGTCGATCAAAAGCAAACTTTATTGTTTTGGTCTTTCACAACAAATCTGGTTTATTGGCCTTGATGGTTCGGTCTGTATGTACTGGAAAGTCCCACAGAATGGTTACATTTTCCCCTTCAGTTACAGCCTCAGGGTGGTGATTATACCACTTGTCGGCAGTTTTGATATTGTAATGCCGACTTATTAGCCAGTGGAGATATTGGCCAACTCTGTCATGTCTTAATTTATACTCCACTGGTGCTAAGACTTTACATCCAGAGATTAGGTGGTCCACTGTTTCAATCATGTCGTTGCAGAATCGGCATTTTGGGTCTGCTCCATTTTTCATCACATTGGCCTGGTAGTTCTGGGTTAATAGGCTTTGATCTTGAGCAGCCAGGATGAAACCTTCGCTCTCTGCTTTTAGCCCTGAGCTCCGTAGCCACTGATGGGTTTGCTTCTGGTCAACATCAGCTTGTTTGCTGCGGGTCACATATTTGCCGTGCAGAGGTTTCTCCTCCCACCTATCAGCCAATTGCTCGTGCGCTTTCTTCATTGCCATCATTTTCACCTTCTTTGCAACAATAGTTGCCGTACTTCCTTCGGGTTGTTCAGTTTGGGTATCCTGCACGAGATCAATAGCAAATTTTTTGCTTTCCTTTATGATAGAATGAAGCTTCTTTCGTCTCTCGTGATTTTCCACGAGCTTTAGCATCCAGTCATTCGATATTTTGAGATATTTGGCCAGTCCAATTGTGGTTGTTTTGTAAGCTAGTTCAAATTGGATCAGGCCTCGACCTCCTTGGGCTCTGGGAAGGTAAAGGTGATCTACGTCTGCCTTTGGGTGGTGCATCCTATTACAACTCAGCAGCTTGCGTATTTTTCTATCTATATTCTTTACTTCACTCATATTCCAGTTCAACACATTGTAGCGATAAGTAACAACTGGAACTGCTAAGGAATTTATAGCTAACACCTTGTTACGTGCATTTAGTTCAGATTTCAGGACTGCACGAACTCTCCTATAACATTCCTTCCTGATTTTCTCTTTCATGCTTGCATGCTGAATACCAGAGCCTTTATTTATCCCTAAATATTTGTATGTTTGTTCTTGCTCAAGCTCTCTTATGACTGTGTCAACATCTAACACGACTGAATTTGTGGTCTTCACTTTCCCTTTCTGGAAAGTGGCCTTGGCACACTTCTCAAGTCCAAACTCCATCCCGATGTCATCGCTGAATGCTTTCACGGTGCGCAATAGGCCTTCAAGTTCATTATTGTCTTTACCATAAAGTTTTAAGTCATCCATATAAAATAGATGGCTTATTTTTTTATTGGCAATTTTATACCCATAACCTGTTCTGTTAATTCACTTGTAAGGGGTATTAGGGCTATGCAGAATATTAAAGGTGAAAGTGAGTCACCTTGAAAAATTCCACAGTTGATGTTTATATTTTCTGAGGCAAGTACTCCATTAGAGTGGTATAATTGGAGATTCGTATTCCACAATGACATATTGTGCTTCAGGAAGTTTGAAATCACAGGGAAAATTTTGAAGATGTCCAGTGATCTCAAGATCCATGGATGCGGTATACTGTCAAAGGCCTTTTTGTAGTCAATCCATGCGGTGCTGAGATTTCTGCGCTTGTTCTGACAGTTCTCAAGGATCATACAATTGATTAGCAGTTGATCTTTGCATCCGTAAGAGCCTCGGTGGCACCCTTTTTGTTCAATGGGGAAAATATCGTTCTTCTCCATGAATGCATATGTTTTCTCCGCCAGGATAGATGTTAGGATTTTATACGTGGTGGATAGACAGGTTATAGGCCGATAGTTTTTTGGAAGGTTGGTTTCGTTATTCTTTGGGAGTAGGTAAGTAATGCCACTTGCTAACCATTCAGGTGTTTTCTTTGGGTCTCTCATAATTCCATTGAGCAGCTGAACTAGCTTACCATGTGCGCATGGAGCGATGCGAGCCAGAAATTCGGCACCCTATCTTTACCGGGGGATTTCCAATTATGGGCCTTCGTGAGTGCCTTTCTTAGGTCTGCTATTGTGATGTCTTCCCATGCTTGTTGTTGTAAATTTTGGTAGGATCCTTCAGTTTGTATAATCCAGTCTGCATTTATGTTGTACGTCTTCTTGTCACTCCAAATCATTTTCCAAAAGTTTTGAACTTCTTCCATGGGAGGGGGGTCTTTAACGGTTACTTTCTCCTTATTATTATTATTATTATTATTATTATTATTATTATTATTATTTTTACTGTATTGAAAGTGTTTTATGCAGTATCCGTGCAGTGCCTAGTAGTGCTATTTTCCGTATGTTATATATACTTGCTAGTCCTGGTGATTTTGTTATGTATTTGTTTGAATATTTTTTATCATACCTAATGTGCCTACTGTAATAATTATTATTTCTGTTTTTAGGGTCCACATTCGAGTTACCTCTGTTTCCAGATCTTGGTATTTTGAAAACTTCTTTGTTATCTGTTGGTTTTGATACACTGATTAGAAAGCATTTTTTTCTTGGTGATCTCTGACAATTATATCTGGCCTATTGGCCTTAATTTCTGTATCTGTGTGCATTGGCATCTCCCAGAGAATAGTTGCTTTCTCATTTTTGTGACCTTTTTTGGAGTGTGCCTATACCATCTTTTTTCTGTTGTTGTTCTTTGTCAGATTTTGGGTGATGCTTCCTAAATGCTGTCATTATTTTTCTTGTTTTCCTGTCTATTTTGATTAGTTCATTTAGAGTCCAGTTAAAAATATTGTAGCTGTTACTTATAACTGGGACAATTAGAATATTAAAAACCTATTATCTTGTTTTTTGCATTAAGCTCTATGTCCAGTATTAATCTAACCCATGCTAGCATGGAAAACGGACGTTAAACGATGATGATGATGATGATGAATCTAATTCATCTATAGTATTCCTTTCTTATCTTCTCTTTCTGAGAGCTTTCTAACCCCAAAAGGTGGGAGGTAACTTAGCACTTCAGCAAAAGAGACCGATAGAATAAGTACTAGGCTTACAAAGAATAAGTCCTGGGGTTGATTTGCTCGACTAAAGGCGGTGCCCCGGCATGGCCACAGTCAAATTACTGAAACAAGTAAAAGAGTGAAAGAAATTAAAGAGCATATCAGCCACTAATATGCTCTTGGTTAAGGTCAAGCAACTGACAAGCAAATCTGCTGTATTGAGTAGAATATTTGCTACAATGATATTTCTGCTTCAGCACCTCAGTCCCGAATCTATCTGAAACGTTAGCAAAGTTTAAAGGGAATATTAGTCATTTCCTTTGATTTCTAGATAGAAGCAAATAGGAAATAACACTTACTCTGACCAAAGACAAAAAAAAGAAAAAAACTTGTTCCACAGAATTATTGGTTCATTCTTTCATTGGGGGTTTTGCTTGTTTTTCTTCGGGGTTCTACCAAAAATAAAAAAAAAGGAAGAGTAAATTTAATAGAGTGATCCAAGAACATTTCAGCTCTATCTTATTTCTGATAATTTCAACTATCTTAAGTACATACAAGACACATGTTCAAGATGTAATGTTGTAGGATAAACTCCAAACTCCATGGTTACTAATCAAACTTCAGAACCACAAGGCCATACTTGTGACTATACACATGCCTGCTCCATCATAGTTCCATCAATGGTATATTTCAACGGATAAGGCAGTGAGCTGGCAGAATCGTTAGCATGCTGCGCAAAATGCTTTGTGGTATTTCGTCTGCGGCTACGTTCTGAGTTCAAATTCCGCCGAGGTCGACTTTGCCTTTCATCCTTTCGGGGTTGATTAAATAAGTACCAGTTACGCACTAGGGTCGATATAATTGATTTAATACCTATGTCTGTCCTTGTTTGTCCTCTCTGTGTTTAGCCCCTCGTGGGTAGTAAAGAAATAGGTATTTCGTCGCCGCTACGTTCTGAGTTCAAATTCTGCCAAGATCGACTTTGCCTTTCATCCTTTCGGGGTCGATTAAAAAAGTACCAGTTATGCACTGGGGTCGATATAATTGACTTAATCCGTTTGTCTGTCCTTGTTTGTCCCCTCTACGTTTAGCCCTTGTGGGTAGTAAAGAAATAGGTATATTTCAACAGATTTCTGTCATAACTAGTTTCACTTTTTCTTTGGGGGCTTTGCTTGTTTTTCTTTGGGGCTTTACCAAAAAAAAAAAAATATAGAAAAGAAAAAAAACGAAAAGGAAGAATAGACTTAATAGGTAGGTCCGAGAAAATTACAGCTTTATCTTATTTCTGATAATAATATTAAATATTGCGGAAACCAAAAAAAAAAAAAAAAAGGATAAAAATGTAACAAAGAAATATGGAATCAAAACAAGCGACAATAGCAACAATGACACTTTTGGAATGTTTATCAGTTTGTGTAAACTGAGATAAAATTAAGCACAACCATCGACGATAATAACATTATCACCTGACATGAAGAGAAGAAGAAGAAAAACTGTATTAACTACATTATCCCTCTCAACCATAATAGCAGCAGCAGCAGCATCATCTTTACCACCAACAACAACAACAGTGACTGTGGCGCCAATGAAGATGAGGATAATGACAATGTTAACAATGATGATGATGATGATGATGATGATAATGGTATATAAAATGCATTAAAAATATATCAGGCTATGTATATGTATATAAATGTATGTTTATCCATAAATACTGTTCTTATATGAAATGCATTAAAATATATCAGGAATATATCTATATCTATACCCAGGTGTATATATATATATATATATATATATACATATATTTATACACACATATATATATACATACATATATATATATATTTGCATATATACATACATATATATATATATATATACACACACATACATACATACATATTTATCGGTATGTATGTAATTATTATTATCAATGTTGTATGTATACGCACATGTATATACATGTTTTAATACCATCATTTAAAATAAAAAATATAGATAACTTATTACTGTTGAGAGAAATTTTGTAAGAATTATCACTGCTAAAGCGCAATACATTAAATTCAAAGAGGTACCAAAGCTGATGGAATATAAAAACGGTTTGATAGATATCAGGATTTATTTTCCTCCGTTCCTCGCTTCCCCACTTTTTAATAAAGATATTACCTGATATTAAGAAGTAAATAGTCTGAAAGCAATGAGGTGGACAAAAGAGAATCTACTTCATCTGGGAAATAATTTGAATATGTATGTATGTATGTATGCATCTATGTATGTATGTATGTGTGTATTTATATATGTATGTGTGTACACATGTATGTATGTGTATATATGTATATATATATATGTGTGTGTGTTTGTATATATATATATATGTATGTATCTAGCTGATGTCATAAAAATTTATAAACTTCGAGTGAACATGACGTAATTCTTTTAAATTTCTCTTTGGAATGGTGGTACTTGTAGCAGCTAAAGCTATAATTAATAGTGTGTAAATACTGGGTTATAAATTCGCTTTGGAAAGAAAAAGGTCAAAGGCTGGCAATGGGACTCGAGCCTACTGGCACGAGGGCCAGTTTCGTGGTACTGGCAATGGCCACGCTGAAATGGTGCTTTTTATGTGCCACCTGCACAGGAGCCAGTCCAGCGGCACTGGCAATGACCTTGCTTGAATGTTTTTTTCACGTGCCACCAGCACAAGTGCCAGTAAGGAGATGCAGGTAACGATCACATTTGAATGGTGTGTTTAATGTGCCATCGGCATGGAGGCCAGTTTGTTGCTCTGGCAATGGTCTCACTCATATGGTGCTCTTAGCCCTCCACTAGCACGGATGCCAGTCACCAAGTTTGATTTCAATTTCACGTGCCTCAACAGGTCTTCACAATCGAGTTTGATTCCGACTTCGATTTCATATATAAATATATACATATATGTAAGCATGTATCTATGATATATTGATCTCTCTTGTTGAACTACTAAGTTGCAAAACATAAAGGATGCAGCAGAAACATTAATACTGAAATGAAATCACACGCACACACACACACACACACAAACAAATACACTCAGAATCTACCTAATTAGATTTTTCTTTCTTTCATAAACTGAACACCTGATTTATGAGACTGTATTTTTTGTGTTTCTTTAATTTATTTAATTATTTATCTGTTTACTTATTTTGCCAACATTGTTTTATGTCTTTGGGGAAGATACATTTCTTCTTGCTGCCAATTTGGGTTACTGTTCTCTATCTCACATTTACATCTTGTCATATTGTGGATGTATATGTTCTTCTGTCTGTCTGTCTGTCCGTCTCTCTCTCTCTCTCTCTCTATATATATATATATATATATAATATATGTATATAAAAAATATATATATGTATATCTATATATAATATACATATATATATATATATATATATATATATATATATATATATATATAAAAATATATATATATTATATATATATATATATATATGTATATATATATATATATATATATATATAAGAAATATTGAATTTCTAAATCTCTCGTAGAGACATGTACGGTGGTGGGGCGATATAATACATGTATGCATTGTATGTATTTGAGAATATGTTTGTGTATGTGTATTTGTCTATATATTGTATATTTGTATGTGTGTGTGTGTTTTAGGAGAGAGAGAGGGAGAGGGAGAGAGGGAGTGTGTGAGAGTGAGAAAGAGAGAGAGAGTGTGTGAGTGTGTGAGTGTGTGTGTATGTGTGTGTGTGTGTGTGAGAGAGTGAGAGAGAGCGAGAAAGCTATGTCTATAAGCGTGTGTGATTTCACTTGTAGTACAATCTTGAATTTAGATGAGGATTGTGTTCAATATTGAGTGTTTAAAATGATCAGGTGGGTAGAATTGGTAAGAATATCAGAATACTTGAGTTTCTACTTGTTGGTTTGTAATCAATTGTTTGTGGCTTCAACTGCTTAGGAGCTGACATCTTATTTACCTTTCTCACACGAGGCTGAATTCTGTCACCAAAATTCTTGTTCATATCCTTGAAATATAATTTGAAATGTTTATGCTCTCAGAGTAAGGATCTGATCAAAGACTTTGCACTTAAAATAAGTAGGACAAAGCTTAAAATATAAAAAAAGTTAGTTTTGTTTCATTTCCAGAAATAAAAATTTATTTTATGGTTTATCATTCTCTTTTACTCTCTTTTACTTGCTTCAGTCATTTGACTGCGGGCATGCTGGAGCACCGCCTTTAGTCGAGCAAATCAACCCTGGGACTTATTCTTTGTAAGCCCAGTACTTATTCTATCGGTCTCTTTTGCCGAACCGCTAAGTGACGGGATGTAAACACACCAGCATCGGTTGTCAAGCAATGCTAGGGGGGACAAACACAGACACACAAACACACACACACACACACATATATATATATATATATATATATATATATATATTATATATATATATACATATATACGACAGGCTTCTTTCAGCTTCCGTCTACTAAATCTACTCACAAAGCATTGGTCGGCCCGGGGCTATAGCAGAAGACACTTGCCCAAGATGCCACGCAGTGGGACTGAACCCGGAACCATGTGGTTGGTTAGCAAGCTACTTTATTTCATTTAATTTGCCACAAGGGCAGTACACAGATAGTAGCTACGGGCTGGACATAGACATTAATGAATGATGGTGATGGAATGAAGATGGTGATGGGAGAAGACGAAAGCGCCCGCCGACCCCCGCTTCTCTAAGACAATGTTCAATGAATACATTTAGTAAAATGTTCAAAAATGTTCAGAATGTTCAAATTACATTTTTTCAGAGGAGGTAATAAACCTCCTCTTCAACATGTTTAAAAATGTTCAAAATGTTCAAAAAGTGTTTAACAATTCTCCCCGTCAGGTCCCCGAAGCAAATTGTCTTGCCGCCTGCAGACAACTCTGCGACGACAAGTCGAGGCCTGCAAAGAGAAAAGTAAAATCTTTCCTCTGAAAGGTCTCTGCGACCCTTGTCAAAATATCTTCCGTTACTACCTCCGCAGCTACCCGCGGAGGCCATAACGGACTCCTCGAGCCGACCGTGTCCTTGCGTTCTCGGTCACCCAAGCCATTTAAAAACTTTTCCACCTTCCCTCCCTTGTGGTAAAGGAGGAGAAATAACTCCTCTTCACAGGAAGGGACCTCACACTGATCCGTCAGTAGCACACTTCCCACTGACGGAGCCCTTTCCGCGGGTGGCACACATCCCACCCGCGGTTCCGTCGGAGACACAGAAACGTCAGACGTCCGACCTCTCCTTTTTCTCCTTCTTTTGGGGGAGACTGCTAACCCAGGGGACTCCGTCACCAGACACGGGGGAATGCTATCCCCCTCCACCCCCTGAGTGTTCTTTGGTGCCAGCCTCTTTCTTTTCGTGGAGGCAACCTCCTCCACGACTTCCACCGTCTCCCCCTCCAATGAGGGGACGGCGGGCACCTTTTCCTTTTCGTGTTCCGGGGCGGCACCACGGCCCCCGGGACACTTCTTAATATGTCCAGGCTCCGAGCACCGGTGACACTTGGGGGCGCGTCCCTCAAGCATCACCGGATACTTGGATCCGGCCATCTTCAAGAAGTCCGGCAAAACCAGACTCTTAGCCGACTGGGTCCACAGAGTCAAAGTAACCTTTCCTCCTTCCCAGTTAGCCGCAGGCTGCATTTTCACATTCAGGATCTTGGCGCTACCACCACTCAGACCCCGGCGGATGGAAACTTCCACCCACTCGGGCTCAAAGCCGGGCGGCAGGCCACAGACCCATAAACGTAACAGTTTTTCCCCCCTGTAACTGGGGAGAAACAGAATTTCATCGCCCTCAATGGGCTGGCTTGCAAATTTGCAAGCTGCTTCGGCGGAGTCAAATAGCAACCAGACCGTTGCGTATTTGACTCCCCGTTGAATATGTTTAACGGCTGGCATATAATCTGCCAGCTCGTTCACAATGGTGTCTCTCGGAAAAACCATTATGGTGTCGAGTGACTTTGAAAACGTCCTCAGCACCACGGTTCTTTCCTCGAGTTCGTGCAAATATTTTTTGGGAGGTGTTAACTCCCACACAGTGAAGTTCTTTGCCTTTCCCATAACGTAGAATACAATAGTTCAAAATGGTAAATTAAAATTAGCCACAGAAAGGAGAATGAAAAAAGCAACAGAAGGGAAGAAATAAAATTAAAAATGGCAGTTCAAAAAAAGTTTTTACAAATAAATAATAGAAGAGAAAGAGAGTTCAAATCAGGCAAAGGAATTCAGTTTTCTTTTTTTTTTTTTTTTTTTTCACACTTCTTCGGCCAAAATAGTAATCCAGGCCAAATGCACTTGGTAAATAATCCTTGGTAATCCGTGGACAACACAACGACAATTTCAACAATAATTTTTTCAGACGGACTATGCCGCTTCAAAAATACAATTTCTTTTCACTCGACACAGGCAGAAAAATTATATCCGGAGCAAAGTGGAGCCTTATTATTTGCTAAAAAATATTAAATGCTAAAAAACATTCATGCAAGTAATAAAACTTCACTAAACTCGCAAAAACACAAAACGCCTACCCGTAGTCGATTCGAACGTTCAACAATTCACGTTGAAACAACGCGACATCAATACAATTTTCTTTCCACTCGACACAGGCAGAAAAATTATATCCGGAGCAAAGTGGAGCCTTATTATCTGCTAAAAATATTAAATGCTAAAAAACATTAATGCAAGTAATAAAACTTCACTTCGCTCACAAAAATACAAAATTCCTACCTTTAGTCGAGTCGAAAGTTCAACAATTCACGTTGAAACAACGTTCATCTGGAGCAGCAAAAAAACACGTCCGAACAGTTCAGAGGTTAGCAAGCTACTTAACACACAGCCACTCCTGTGCCTATTGTTTATATTTTCAATTATATATATATGTGGAGGCACGTAGCTTAGTGGTTAGGGTGTCAGCAGCATGATCACAAGATTGAGGTTTCGATTCCTGGACTGGGCGACGCGTTGTGTTCTTGAGCAAAACACTTCATTTCACGTTGCTCCAGTCCATTCAGCTGGCAAAAATGAGTAACGCTGCGATGGAATGGTGTCCTGTCCAGCTGGGGAAAACCTACGCCATGGAAACTGGGAAACCAGACCCATGAGCCTGGTTAGGCTTTAAAAAGGGCGCATTTATTTATTTAAAAAAAAATTTTTACATATATATATGGATGCACCAACATATTTCAAGTGCTTAGAGTCGGTATGGGTTTTAATTTGGCTCTAATTATACATGAGGTGCCATCAAAAGGTTCCTGGTTATGTTTAATAAAAAATAACTTATTTATCTAAGTTTTAACATCAACTCCTTTGAAAAATTCACCATGCACAGCAATACACTGGTCCCAGTATTCCTGCCACTTTTGGAATTCAGCCTGGAATTTGTTTTCTGTAAGTGAATCAAGGACCTTCTGTGATTCAATCTGGATCTCAACAATGGTGTTAAATTGGCAACCTTTGAGTTGCTTTTTTACTTTGGAGAAAGATTCAAGTCTATAGGGGCTAAATCTGGTGAACAGGGCAGGTGAAGAAGTGATACCTTGTTGCTTTTGGTGAGAAAACTCTCAAGTGTGGAGAACAAGGGATAGAATCCAATTCTTGTTGCTTTTACCAAATGTCCTTCCTCTAACATTTGAAAATGTCACAGTAGAACTCTCGATTGATGGTCTGTCCCTGGGGTATGAATTCTCAATGCATAATATCACATTTCTGGGGGTGACGCTTGTGGTAGGTCTTCCAGATTGCTCATAATCTTCCAGGGACATTTTTCTTTGCTTTTGAAGCACCTGTGCCACTCGAAACATTGTGCATGACCCATTGGTTTATTGCCGTAAGCTTGCCAAGGCATACTCAATGTCTCCGTAGCTGACTTCCCAAGATTAACGCAAAATTTCATGTTGGCTCTTTGTTCTTGTCCATGACAAAATCACCGACTACAGCATAAACATGATCACCTAAACACAAATTTCACAACTAGCGAAGTAAACACAGTGATGTCAGTTGGGGCACTGCCTCATGAAAGTCACTGCATGAAGGGTACTGCATATGCAACCATGAGCTGCCAATTATTGGTGCTCTACAGAACCACTCTGGAAACTTTTTAACATCACCTCATATATGGGGGCATCAAAATATTGTAAGTGCTTAGGGCCTCTATGGGTTTTAATTGAATCCTGTGGCAATTAAATCATATATCATGCACTTTATTGGATTTCATTATGTGGGTGATCTCCTGGTCTGTGGAAAAATTGTCTTGGATGAAATCAGTCCATGCTGTTCAAAAGTTATGGACTGCTGTACTAGTGCATGAAGTTCCCTTAATTTTTTTGGAATAGCACTTATCTAAATGTCTGTGAATCGTAAACATGCGTTCAAGCCCAAATAAAGATTCAAGATACGAGGTCTGATTAATAAGTATCTGGACTGTTGCTGTAGTAACAAAGCTATAGCAATCAGAGTGAAGCCACTCAGAAAAAAATTGACCTTGAACTCTGCTGTGCATGTGCTCTAAGTTTTAACATTCTAGCTCACTACTGCTGTTTACTGCAGTACTTGGAAGGAACGTGTGTAGTGTGTATTGACCATGACAGAGAAAGTTGTCATGTCGATACCTGCTCAGAGACCAATGCTAAGTTGCAGAAAGTCTATGGAGAGGAATGTATGAGCCAAACATAAGTGTATGAGTTGTTCAGACATTTCCAAGATGGCTGAAAAACTGTCAAAATCTGGGAGACCCAAAACCAGCAGAACTGAGAAAACATCGCAGATGTGCATGCAACTCTGAGAGAAAATCGTTGAATCACCATCCGTGAGTTATCAGAGGATGTGGAGATTAGTTACAGTTCAGTTCAGTCCATTATCACTGAAGATTTGGGTATGAGGTGCATGTATGCCAAGTTTGTGCCAAAACTGCTTTTAGCTGATCAATACAACACTTAAGTTTCCGTTGCCCAATATTTCCTTGATTGTGTTGAGAACGATGGAAACCTCGTAAAAATTTTCCGTAGGTCACTAAACAGGAATCGCTAAGCTTTTGGCAAAATTTGATGCTGATTCTCTGCTGAACTTTCTCCATCATGGTCAATGCGACAATCACATGTTACACACCTTCCTTCCAAGCATTGCTGTAAATAGGAAAAGTAAGCTAGAACATTGAGGCATGAGTTACCCCTACTATCTGGGTTCGAGCCAACACAACCTATGCATGCATTGCAGATTGTATTAAAGTCTATTAACAATACTATTATGTGAGATGTTCCTAGAAAATTCTCTAGGCCTTGAAAAAGTTTGATTGTCCAGTTCTTCAAAGAGCAGAGAAGCCACCAACCTGAAGGTTTTACCACTGCCGTGCATCACATGCATCAGCCTGCCCTCTGGGTCAACAAAGATTGTTCTTACATGTTAATGCAAACATTTCCTGAGTTAGACCGCAACATTTCTCCCACTCCAGGCTGGCATGGAGAAATAAATTTCTCATAGCCATTTAGGAGGGGAGAGAAAACCCGCAGTTCACTCAGTCTAGTTTCTGTAGTTATGACAAGATGCAACCTATGCGACCTGAGATCGCCATGGAGGCGACCTAGCTTCCTGACCAATCCCAGACTGCATATATCTATAATCCAATATTAAAGAAAAACAGAAGGGAACTTACCTCAGTGGTGTGGTGTTTCCTCTTTTACTTGCACGTGGACCGTGGAGTCTTGATGAATTTTTGGTATAGTGATAGGTCAAATTTTTCCCCAGAGGATCTCCGGGAAGGAGTTTTGTGATTTTGTGAAATCGTCATTTGGGATATGGATGAATTGGACGTTTGGGGTGGAGGGTATATCTGTGGGAGGTTTCAAAAAGGGAAAAGTTTTACAGTTCTCAATGCTTCTTTTTAAAGTTTTGTTCTTCATGTTGAACGCCATGATGTGGTGGGAAGGGTGAGGCATTAAGGGATTTTGCATGCTTGTGTGCATGTTTTTGTCTGTGAGAGAAAGGTTGGGGTTAGTGTCGGAGGGGTGGGCAAAGGGGTGGCATTTGTTTGAGCAGGGTGGACAGTGTCTGTAGGGTCGAGGTGGGAACTTTTCCTTTTTGTTTTTTTCCTTGTGACTTCTGTAAATTCATTTGGCAATCTCAATTTTCTTATCTTTTTTAATAAAAGATTTAAAGGCCACCATCTTCCTTTCAACATTTTGTGGGATTTCGTAAGGAGGGGTCATTACCACTTCATACCCATCCCTCCTCATCAAACCCTTTTACACTTTCAAGTCCTGCACATTTCTCTTTCCCTTTGTTGCACCTGTCACTGCTGCAAAACTTTAAGCATTTAAAAAACCTTTTTCTCTTTTCTTTGCCAGTTCCTCCTCCATGCGAATTGCACATTCCAAAATCCTCCAATGAATCCATGCCGGATGAGCTCATTTTTTCAAAGTACATAACAATTAACAACAAGACCGCCCCAAAAGCAGTCAATAAAGTGTTTCAAAACACACAACAATATACACAACAATCTCAACAACTCAAAGCAACAGGAAAACAGGTAAAAAATGCTAAACTGACCATGACAAAATAAAAAATGGGAGCAGAGCGAATTTATTTTAAACTAACCGTAAAGGTTACACACAGAGGGGACAGCACAAGGACAGACAAAACAAGTAAGTGGAAAAAAAACTAAAAAAAAAACAAATGGAAAAATGGTAATGATTAATGTAAATGAAACGACGGCCCCTCAAAACCTCACCTCTCCAGCTTACCAATTCCAGTCAAACCATTTAACCCATGTCAGCATGGAAAACAGATGCTAAATGATGATGATGATGATGATGATGACGACATACATAGCTTGTGTACATGCATCCACACACATATACATCCATTTTTTGTTTGTTTGTTTTTTTATGTCTATTTTCCTATGCTGGCATGGGTTAGATGAACATATTATTGAGGTATTGTTTTACAACCTGATGTCTTTCCAGTTGCTAAATGTTACCTGTTTTGCAAGCAATGGGTTTTCTTATTTCGTGCATCCTTGAAAATGTGAAGTGCACACAGTAATATGTTGATAGCAGAACTGACAACAACAACAACAACAACAACACTACTCACGGCGAGCATCTTTAGTAGATCCTAAATTCAAACAAAAATCCATACACTCATCCATCCATACATACATATATGCATGACAGGTGTCAACCTGTACACAAATATGACCATCACTGACAAATTATCTTATCCTAGATGTTAAAGACAATGGCTGGCAGTGATGCCCATCTTGAATTTCAAGGTCAACAACAGCTTGCATAACACTTCTAAGACTCTCACCTTCAAACCCAAGTTGTCCAGAAACAAGCTGGAGCAAAATTTCTGGTTTCACAATGAAATGGGTGTTATTTCAAAATTTCCTTCTAGAGATGTCTAAACAAAGACCAAATATTCTCTCACTCCCAGTTGCTGGATAGTCATTGACTTGACTGAATCCATCTGTCCTTTGACAGATTTTGTTTTCCTTCTTGCAGAGCATCCAGCAAAAGCCACCCTCCTTACCAAACAAGCCAGGGAGGGTTGTTAGTTTAGTTGCCAATGGCCCGACTATGTGACTAGTTGTAGCACTAGTAGCACTAAGAATGATCTCACTTACATGTGTACAAGCATACATACACATCCATCCATCCATCCATCATACATACATATATACATACATACATATAAAATAAATAAATGCGCCCTTTTTAAAGCCTAGCCAGGCTCATGGGCCCGGTTTCCTGGTTTCTATGTCATATGTGTTCCCCAGCTGGACGGGATGCCAGTCCATCGCAGTGTTACTCATTTTTGCCAGCTGAGTGGACTGGAGCAACGTGAAATGAAGTGTTTTGCTCAAGAACACAACGCGTCGCCCGGACCAGGAATCGAAACCACAATCTTACGATCATGATGCTGACACCCTAACCACTAAGCCATGTGCCTCCACACATACATACATCCATCCATCCATCATTACATACATACATACATAAATACATACATACATACATACATACATACATACATACATACATAAATACTACATACATACATACATACATAAATACATACATACATACATACATACATACATACAAACATAAATACTACATACATACATACATACATAACATACATAAATACAACATACATACATACATACATACATACCATACATACATAAAATACATACATACATACATAATACATACATACATACATACATACATACATATAAATACATACATACATACATAAATACATACATACATACATAAATACATACATACATACATAAATACATACATACATACATACATAAATACATACATACATACATACATAAATACATACATACAATCATACATACATAAATACATACATACATACACATACATACATACATACATACATACATACATACATACATAAATACATACATACATACATACATACATAAATACATACATACATACATACATAAATACATATATACATACATACATACATACATACATATGTACATACATACATACAAACATAAATACATACATACATACATACATAAATACATACATACATACATACATACATAAATACATACGTACATACATACATAAATACATAAATACATATATACATACATACATACATACATACATACATACATACATACATACATACATACATGTGCACACAGACAAAATTATTCTTTACACCTGTGGCTCTACAGGTGACTAATGAGCCAAGCCCTTCCTAGACATCTACATCCACAGAAAATGCAAATCAAACTTTCTCCATTCTGTACACTTGGTGCATTTTCGAGCAAATCACTTAGGTTCAGCATGAAAAATGTGTGTTTCCACAAAATTATTCGCTTCTTCCTTTACTTGTTACCACCATTGGTGGCAATGACGAGCCTTGCTTTCCCAACTAACCTTCCATGTCTCACATGTCTATGGGCTTCTTTCCGTATCTGTCAACCAATTCTCCTCAGAAATCTTTGGTCAGCCAAGAGTTATATTGTAAGGCAACGAGCTTGCAGAAACGTTAGCACACCGGGCGAAATGCCTAGCAGTATTTCGTCTGCCATTACGTTCTGAGTTCAAATTCCGCCGAGGTCAACTTTGCCTTTCATCCTTTCGGGGTCGATTAAATAAGTACCAGTTACACACTGGGGTCAATACAATCGACTTAATCCATTTGTCTGTCCTTGTTTGTCCCCTCTGTGTGTAACCCCTTGTGGGTAGTAAAGAAATAGGTATTTCTCTTTTTACGTACTGATTTCAAATACCGTTAAAATCAATTTTACTTTTCATCAACTGGATCGTTAAAATAAATACTAATCAGGTACTGAGATCGATGTAATCGACTAGCCGCCTCCCCCAAAATTTCTGGTGTTACGCCTATATAAAAGAAAGGGTCATTCTAAAGCAGAAGTATTTGGTTAAATTACACCTTGCTTCAACTTAAAAACCGATTTTTCAGGTAATGGTTTTAAATGATCTTAATTGATAGGTTAAGATAGCACTTGCCTAATGTGCTGTATAGTGGGACTGAACCTGAAACCATGTAGTTATGAAGCGAACTTCTTAACTACACAACTATAACTGCACTTGAATTATGATATGTTGCTAATTTAAACTTGACCAATCACATGGGTGAACATTTCTAATACAAAATATTTAAAGTACATTTAACTTATTCTCAGTTGTCAGAGTAGTGACATGGAGATGTTATCACGAGTAAAGTATCAGCGTAAATTAGTAGTCTTTCTTAAACAATGAAAAATAAAGAACGACCAGTTTTCTTGTTATCTTAATCAACGTTACATTTAGGAAGCCATTTTGATCGTATTGTTTGGAGTCAACTTCACATCATTGAAATACTTGTTTAGTAAAGTTCTATCTTGACAGTAGTAACACTGTGAGCTATTTGGCTTAGACTGACATGAAGAGAGGTGAAGAAAGGCGATATGAAGAGAGGTGAAGAAAGGCGATATGAAGAGAGGTGAAGAAAGGCTATGTGAAGAGAGGTGAAGAAAGGCTATGTGAAGAGCTGAGTAATGAGGAAATAGGGAAGCCATTTTGCTGCAGAATCATTCCAGAATCATCTTTAGTATGGTTATGTCCACAAGAGAATCTCTACACACTCATTCAACCTGCCAGATGTAGTAACTAAATTTCGTCTGTATTACTCCTTACCGTCTTGAAAAAAAAAGGAAGTACAGATTAAATAATTTGATTCTTGCTACACAAAGCCGCAAATAAGACAAAACGGTCACAGCTGGAACATTTCTGATTGTAGGCAGCTTGGATCAATGTTACTTGAAGTTGAATATCATCCCACAACTGTTATTCTCAACAAGAACAACAACTCTAGTAAAGTGAAACTAACAAAGGAACGTCTTTGAGGTCCATCTATTTGCTAGAAATAACAACCAAATTTCCTTCAAATTACGTCTTATATATCCTAACAAGAATTTTTAGGACACATATGTGATGTTGCAGTTCTTGGTACCTCTAAAAATGCAGGAACAATATGGTTGTGGAATGTGATCACAAGTCTCTTCTTTTAGGTTTGACCTAGGAACTAAAAATAACCCTAATAATGTTCTCTTATTTGCAGCAATATTGTAAAAGGTGCTGACATATATATATATACTGACTTTGTCGGTATATATGATGTAACTTTCATCCCTGCCTCCCTCTGGTTAAAGTTTTTATATTATGGATGAGGGAAAGCAGTGAACTGACATAATTGTTAGCACACCAGATAAAATGCTTAGGGGTAGTTCATCTGTCGCAATGTACTGAATTCAAATTCTACCCTTAAACACAAGTATGGCTGTGTGGTTTGGAAGTTCATTACTCAGCAATGTAGTTTTGGGCACAGTTCCTCAGCATAACACCTTTGGGCAAGTAGAGTACCTTTGGGCCAATATAGTACCTCTGGGCAAGTAGAGTACCTTTGGGCCAATATAGTACCTCTGGGCAAGTATAGTACCTTGGGGCAAGTATAGTACCTTTGGGCAAGTATAGTATCTTTGGACAAGTATAGTACCTTTGGGCTAATATAGTACCTCTGGGCAAGTATAGTACCTTTGGGCCAATATAGTACCTCTGGGCAAGTATAGTACCTTGGGGCAAGTATAGTACCTTGGGGCAAGTATAGTACCTTTGGGCAAGTATAGTACCTTTGGGCAAGTATAGTATCTTTGGACAAGTATAGTACCTTTGGGCTAATATAGTACCTCTGGGCAAGTATAGTACCTTTGGGCCAATATAGTACCTCTGGGCAAGTATAGTACCTTGGGGCAAGTATAGTACCTTGGGGCAAGTATAGTACCTTGGGGCAAGTATAGTACCTACTGTTGCAGCCGAACTTTTGTAGAGAGTTGGTTGCTATTAAGGACGCTGAAGTATTTTTATGGCTTTAAAGAGGCGAGGTCAGTCTTTATTGATGCAGTTTTTGTTGAATTGAGGGTTTGCTTTCACCAGAAGAGAATCTCAGATTGTAAAACCTAGCATGCATAAAAACCTTGAGGACTCTAGTTGGTGTCTGTTCACATTTAGGAATTCTGTGATTGTGTTCCAAAATACAGTGAATTTGTTTACGTGGTGCTAAGTTACACATAACTGCAATTTACAGTGGGAAGTTATATCTAAAAGTCTAGAATTCAATCCAAGCATCCTTCAAACCTTTCTTTCTCTCTCTACAGTCTTTAATTATGGCTTTGTTGATATTTTTTTTGCAGTTGCAATATCACTTCTATTCTCTAGGAAGTATATTATTTCTTCAGGTCCAAATGTACTTTAAGTTTATCCAAAATTTTGTACACTACCCACATGGAAGCACTCCATCGGTTACAATGATGAGGGTTCCGGTTGATCTGAATCAACGGAACAGCCTGCTCGTGAAATTAACGTGTAAGTGGCTGAGCACTCCACAGACACGTGTACCCTTAACGTAGTTCTCGGGGATATTCAGCGTGACACAGAGAGTGACAAGGCCGGCCCTTTGAAATGCAGGTACAGCAGAAAGAGGAAGTAAGAGTGAGAGAAAGTTGTGATGAAAGAGTACAGCAGGGATCACCACCATCCCCTGCCGGAGCCTCGTGGAGCTTTAGGTGTTTTCGCTCAATAAACACTCACAATGCCCGGTCTGGGAATCGAAACCGTGATCCTATGACCGCGAGTCCGCTGCCCTAACCACTGGGCCATTGCGCCTCCACTACCCACATACTGTTTATGGGAATGTGGGTCTTAAGACTTTTTGTTTCATCAGTCGTAGGGACAGTATTACAAGATTATTTCCATCAGTGAGCTATTTCGGTGTTGTTTCTCACTTTCTCAGAAGACCATTTAATATTTTTGGAAGCACTTCTATTTTTACATAGCAGTTTTGTAACATTAACATTTTCAGGTGTTTTCTAATTGTTCATATTTTGTATTATATGAGCTCTTCCTTGAGTTATTTCTTCATACAGTTGTTCAAATGCTGCACTTCAAATGCTGCTTTTGAATATTCTTGCCAGGGGCATTTTACCAGCTGTCCACACTCTTCTCCAAAATAAATCTTTTATTTCTCATGCTGTTGGCATTGCCTTAGTTCCTGTTTCATTTTTACTTAAGGGGTTTTTAAAAATTATTTCGGATTAGGATTGAACCATTTGTTTTCTTAAAAGGAAAAAAAAAAATCAGTCACTTTTGATAATAATGGTTTCTTTTTGTAATATAACAATCAAATGTTTCTTTCCAACTTTGATTTGATTTCTTTTACTTCTTTATTTATTATTTTTGTATATCTCTTTTTTCTCACCTGTTTCAATCTTTTCATTGGTAATTTCATTCAGGATTGAAACATCTTTCTTTTATTTATTTTGTTTCTTTCTGTTGAAATGATGGAATATGAAAAAGTATTAAGGAATTATCAAATTTTCTTTTGTGACTAACGTGTTTGCAGCACAGATTCTTTGACTTACCAGCTGATACCAATCTTCACATACATTTTTCAATTAGTTTGCAATAACAAGGTTTGCATTATTTGTACGATTTTTCTTTTGTTGTCAAAGTATTGTTTTCATTTAACCCCGGGCAAGTTTCAGTCAAGAAGTCCAGCCTGTCATCAATTGTGTTCTAGTCATAACACTCCTATAATTTTTTTCATACGAAAAGAATCTAGAATTACATTAAACTATGGTTCCTGACTTCTTTAATACTTTCTCTGACAATCCACCTGAGACCAATTCTGATATTATGATTTTAAAACTTGTAATACAGTGATCTAAATTAGCATCTTCTTTCAAATCTCCATGTTGATTCTTGTTCCAAATACCAGCTTAATAATGACCAAATTATTCTAATATATTTGGTATTATTTTCAAAATTAATTGAAACAAAACAGTTTTTTTCAACAGAAATATAGTAATGAAAGGTTTAAGATAGAAAAGTAATTCCTGAGTGAGATTTTGTTGCTATTTTTTGCAGAAAGAAAGATGTAAAGTGACTTTCCCTCATTGTCTTATACATCATCACATTTTATTATGAGAAGATTCTTTCATTGATTCATAGAAAGAATTTGTACTGAATTTCATTCTTTGACAATTTTGTATTTGTATTATTATCACATTGTAAAATTAGAAATTTCTGCACAAATCTTTCACATTTTTTTTTCTTTTACTTGTTTCAGTCATTTGACTGCGGCCATGCTGGAGCACCGCCTTTAGTCGAGCAACTCGACCCCAGGACTTATTCTTTGTAAGCCCAGTACTTATTCTATCGGTCTCTTTTGCCGAACCGCTAAGTGACGGGGACGTAAACACACCAGCATCGGTTGTCAAGCAATGCTAGGGGGACAAACACAGACACACAAACACACACACACATACATATATATATGTATATATATATACATATACATATATATGACAGGCTTCTTTCAGTTTCCGTCTATAGCAGAAGACACTTGCCGAAGATGCCACGCAGTGGAACTGAAACCGGAACCATGTGGTTGGTTAGCAAACTACTTACCACACAGCCACTCCTGCGCCACATTTTTGCCATATAGTTGTGGATCCCATTTTGTTGGCCAGCATTACCATTTCCTGTTCAGTATGTAGTATATAAATAAGGCAAAATTAACAGAGGGCACAGAAGTGCTAAAATAGGGGTTAAATTAATTCTAAAACCACCCATGACTTTTGGAAACATTTTTTCACACTAAGAATTGCGGAAGCATGGAATATATTACCTCTCTCAGTTGTCAGCAGTTGAGACACTACATCCTTCAAAATTTCCATTCTTCCTGAAATTTGCCAGCAATACACTTGATGCCCCACCTCCCCCATTTCTTTTTCCTTTTAAGAATTTTCACTGTTCACTTCCTGTGCATATTCTATATACTGTTCATGCAGTTTTGGATACTTTGTCTGATGAGTTGTAGTATACTTGAACACTGTATAGAATAAGTTTATTATCATATACATAGCGTAGGAGTGGCTGTGTGGTAAGTAGCTTGCTCACCAACCACATGGTTCTGGGTTCAGTCCCACTGTGTGGCACCTTGGGCAAGTGTCCTCTACTATAGCCTCGGGCCGACCAAAGCCTTGTGAGTGGATTTGGTGGACGGAAACTGAAAGAAGCCCGTCGTATATATGTATATATATATATATATATGTGTGTGTTTGTGTGTGTGTGTATGTTTGTGTGTCTGTGTTTGTCCCCTCAACATCACTTGACAACCGATGCTGGTGTGTTTATGTCCCCATAACTTAATGGTTCGACTTACAAAGAATAAGTCCTGGTGTCGATTTGCTCAATTAAAGGCGGTGTTCCAGCATGGCCACAGTCAAATGACTGAAACCAGTAAAAGAGTGAAAGAGAAACAGTATGTATGTGTCTCTCATTTTTGAGGTGTTGTAATGTTGTAATCAGATCATCCTAGAACAGTAAGCACCCTTGCGTGTTCTCATTTACTCTCTCTTAACACCTGTGTGCCCCAGGATTGCACATAATCACCTTTCAGTAAATCAATGACCTATCTGCTGTCAACCCTCAGCACATTTACTTCTAAGCAGGTGATTCCAGTCCTCACTCTTTCTTGACATCATCCATACATAACCTTCTTGGCACCTAATCTCAAACTTGCATTGCCTCTATACACAGTATTCTCAGAAATGTTTTCAAATGAGGGAATGACAATACAATCTTGTCTAACAGCACAAAAATACAATAACCGCTCATTTAAAGGAATTAATGTTGTAGCTCAGCCTCCCTAGTCTTGCAGAATTTGCAATGAAATTCCTTAATGTCGATTCAAATTCTAAGGCTTCCAGTCTCAGGGGATCATTTTTGGTCAAAGTATTTTCAGGGTCTGAAAATACTTTGGCTCTGGTCAAAAGTTGACCCTCTGTAACAAAAGACTTCCTCCATAGCTTGGATGGTGATGCTACAGACCCCAAAATATTGTAAATAAGATCCAAGGGAAGGTCATCTGGTGGCTATGCATGCATAGATACATACATACATACACATACATACATACATACATACATACATTCATTCATACATAATACATACATACACACATGCTTACATACTTTCATTCATACATACATACATACATACATACATTCATTCATAATACATACATACACACATGCTTACATACTTTCATTCATACATACATACATACATACATACATACATACATACATACATACATTCATTCATGCATACATACATACATACATACATACATTCATTCATACATGATACATACATGCATGCATACATACACACATGCTTACATACTTTCATTCATACATACATACATACATACATACATACATACATACATACATACATATATACATACATTCATTCATGCATACATACATACATAATACATACATACATTCATTCATACATAATACATACATACACACATGCTTACATACTTTCATTCATACATACATACATACATACATACATTCATTCATAATACATACATACACACATGCTTACATACTTTCATTCATACATACATACATACATACATACATACATACATACAACATACATTCATTCATGCATACATACATACATACATACATACATTCATTCATACATGATACATACATGCATGCATACATACACACATGCTTACATACTTTCATTCATACATACATACATACATACATACATACATACATACATACATACATATATACATACATTCATTCATGCATACATACATACATACATAAATACATTCATTCATATATGCATACATATATATACTTACATAAATACCAATGTTAAGAAATTAGGCTTCTCAAAACAGAAAGGAGAAAGCTGATTCGAAGACTACAGATTCAGTCTATCTCTGGAACTGCAAAAATCTGTAAAACTTGCTAAAAGTTTATCACTTAAGTATATATGAATATGTCTAGATATGCAAGTTTATGTATGAGAAGACGTACATAAAATAAAACATACAAATCTACACTACATACATACATACATACATACATACATACATACAAATCTACACTACATACATACATACATACAAAAATACCCTGTTATGTTGTTGAAATTTCAATGAAGGAACCTTGGCTATAGGATAGAGACTGACACTTTCTCTATTGGCAAGAAACCTTAAAATAAAACTGAATAATGACATACATACATACACACACACATACATACATACATACATAAATATACACATATAACACATACATACGTATATATGTATCTGTTGTGTGTGTGTGTGTGGGTACAAATGTACAGATGGTAATGACTTGCTCACCAACACTCTACAATCTCTATCACCCATACAAATTGTCTCTTCACACTTTCTTTTTTACTTCTGTTAATGATTCTCTTTTCCTCTGAAAAAAGGAGCTATGATACCCATAAATCCTTTCTGTATCACTGAGTTTACGTTTTACACCAATACCTCTTTTTGTCATCACTCAAACTGTTTTTTTTTTATTCCCTACCTTTTACTAATTTGCATGACAATTCATTATTTCTTAGGTCGTTAAAATGAGTGCTATGAAGCCAGTGAACAATCGCTGAAGATTTCTTTGGAAAATACTATGCACATCGGGCCAAATGCTTAGTAGCATTTCAACCATCTTAACATACTGAGTTCAAATTCCACCAAGGTCGACTTTACCTTTCATTCTTTTGGGGTCAATAAAATAAACACCAGTCGATATAATCAACTTACCCCATTCCCCCAAAATTTAGGCTTTGCGCCTATGATAGCAAGGGTCACTGGTGGAAAACTCTATGTTCTAGTCTATACTACAAATACAACATAAGTCTAAAACCATCAAGTTTTATTTCAATTTTCTTCATACCACACTCAAGATTTGGCTCCTTCATTTTTCATAATCTCTCTCTCTCTCTCCTTCACTTTTCCCCACTCTTTCTCTTTTACTCACTTTACCCCACTCTCTCTCTCTCCTTCACTATCTCTCTGTTTATCATTCTTAGTCTCTTTTTCTCTGTATTTAATTTTCTTCCAGCTCATTCTCTAGATATTAAAATTAGTCATCTCCATCTCCTGGCCTCATTATCAGTAATCTTCCCGCTAATTATCAGCATTCATTGCATTAAATGAAACATCTTAACCATCTACTGCATTGCATTTCACTTCTCTCCTGGTACTTAAATTTTCTCCAGTTGCCCCCACAGGAAGCTACAAGACAAGACAACATCAATAGATTAAATGCCTTGAACATTTCAACTCCTTGCAGATCAAAACTAGAGAAATAATATCAAACAAATGAAATTATCAGATATGATATGATATTGTTAGAATGGTACAAAGAATTGAAATAAAAACAAAAAAGTAAAGATTAAATAATTTATTTTCTAGATAAATAATCTTATTTGATATATTCAATTCTTCGTCAACATCTCTGCTTCTGAAGATCACAACTGCTAAACTATTCATTTGAATTTCATTTGGCTGCAAGTGTCTATTAGACAGGAAATTCTCTGGCAAAATAGTCTTCTGGGACATCTGCATCAGACAATGTTCTTCAATTTGATGCCACATCAGAACCAAAGCAATTTGGTCCATTCACTTGCAGATGACTTGCATGTTTATTAATGAACTAATGATTGTAAAGTGTTTCCTCTCTCTCACTCCACTGGCTTCCAGTTGCAGGTACGCACACACACACACACACACCTCACATGCATACAGGCATGTCCATGCACATGGACACATATGCATACACATACACATATATACCTTTTTTTACATAGAGGCATTAACCTAACCAGAGATGCATTGTGTGCGTATGTGCACATACACACGCACACACACACACACACATAGAAATAATACTCTCTTTGATTCTTTTACTCATTTCAGTTATTTGACTGTGACCACCTGTAGTCGATCAAATCGACCCCAGGACTTATTCTTTGTAAGCCTAGTACTTATTCTATC
>NC_042998.1:5717423-5724617 GCF_006345805.1 Octopus sinensis | reverse complement strand
AAAATCAAATCAAATCAAATCAGATATCAGAAAGCAGAACCAAAATCGAAGTCAATCAACATCAATGGAAATTGCAGCTGTGATACCAGTGCCGTTGACAAGTAAGCGAACCATCCGATTGTGGCCATTGCCAGCGCCGCCCCGACTGGCCTCCGTGCCGGTGGCACGTAAAAAGCACCATCCGTCCGTGGCCGTCTGGCACCTGTGCCGGTGGAACGTAAAAAGCATCCACTACACTCACGGAGTGGTTGGCGTTAGGAAGAGCATCCAGCCGTAGAAACACTGCCAGATCAGACTGGGCCTGATGCAGCCTTCTAGCTTCCCAGATCCCAATTGAACCGTCCAACCCATGCTAGCATGGAAAACAGACGCTAAATTATGATGATGATGATGATGATGATGATATATATATATATATATATATGAATATAATTATTTCAAATTCTCTCTAAAGGAGACTATGGCAGCAGTACTGGATATTAATTGTTATCACCAAGCTAAAATGGCACTCCAGGAAAATAGGATGAATGCTGCTGTTGACTAGCTCCAAGAAAGAAGCCTGTCATATATTCTATTCTCTGCAGGGAAAAACGGTGGCGGAAACAGCTGTCAAGCTTCAAACAGCTTACAAAGATGCTGACATGAGCAAAACACACGTTTACGAGTGGTTTTCATGCTTTAGTAAATGGTCACTTGCCACTTGAAGACCAATTTCATTCAGGGCAACCGCTGACCTTCTGAACTAATGAAAACATCATGAAGATTCTTGAACTGATCTTGGGGTACCATCGCTAAACAATGGTGTGTCTTGGAGCTCCTGCCAATGAATTTTGAGCCAAGAATTGTGAATGAAAAATATTGCAGCAAAATTTGAGCCTCACTTACTCACAAAAGATCAAAAGTAGTCACAATTGAATGTGTGTCATGAACTGAAAGAACAGTTGGAAGTTGAACTGGATCATTTTTTTGAAGGTCATCACTGGTGACGAAAGCTGGTTGCTATGGCTACAACCCAGAAAAGAAGCAGCAGTGAAGTCAATGGAAGCATTTGATGTCACTATGTCTCAAAAATGTGCGTCAAATAACGTCCAAAGTTAAGATGATACTGATTTGTTTCATCGGTGCAAAAGGAATTGTCCACACAGAATTTGTCCCTCCTGGTCAAACTGTTAACCAGACATTTTACTAGGCAGTTCTGAAGCATTTGTGAGACACAGTAATATGAAAACGCCCTGACCAGTAGCAAAGTGGTGAGTGGTGGCTTCATCATGACAATGTCCCTGTGCACACCACCTCAAGTGTGAGACAAGTTTTGACCAAAAATGGCATGGCCCCACTTATCCACCCTCCCTATTCACCTGATTTTGCTCCCTGCAACGTTTTTTGTCCTTCCCAATAGAAAAAGTCCTTCAAGGAGAATGTTTTGCAGATTTGGAAGAAATGAAGAAAAATATGATGGAGGCGTTAAAAGGCATCACTTCACAACATTTCCAGGACTGCTTCGAGCAGTGGAAAACGCATCTGAACTGATGCATTGATTTAAATGGAGAATACTTTCAAAGTGATAAAAGTGTAAACATTTAAAACTGAGTGAATAATATAATCTTGCAAAATTCCAGTTTCTTTTGGCTACTCCCTTGTGTATGTATATATATACATATCCTTTTATTCTTTTATTTTTTGCAGCCATTTGACTGTGGCCATGCTGATGCACCATCTTTAGTCAAACAATTCGATCCCAGGACGTATTCTTTGTAAGCCTAGTACTTATTCCATCGGTTTCCTGGGCTGAATTGCTAAGTTATGAGGACGTACACACACCAGCATCAGTTGTCAAGCGATGTAGGGGGACAAACACAGACACACAAACATATACACACTCACACACATGCACACACACAGACATGTACGACGGGCTTCTTTCAGTTTCCATCCACCAAATCCACTCACAAGGCTTTGGTCAGCCTGAGGCTATAGTAGAAGACACTTGCTGAAGGTGCCACACAGTGGGACTGAACCTGAAACCATGTGTTTGGTAAGCAAGCTACTTATCACACAGCCACTCCTGTGCCTATATATATATATGTATATATATATATATAATTTGTTTTATTGTTGAATCTGAAATATTTACATATGCAAACACACACACATACACACGTACCTACACACATATTATATTTACATGTGTAAATGTATGTATATTATATATGCATTTTTGCATATGCATATGCACGTAGCAGTTTACTTTGCAGCCACGAGGCCTTGAATTTGATCCCACTGCCTGGCATCTTTAGGCAAATGTCATTTTCTACACACTTGGATCTGACCCATACATTGTGAGCAAAACCAGGTAAACAGAAACGATATAGGGGCCCATCAACTGGAAAATACCTACATTTCAATGGTACAGCTTTGTCACAATCACATTCTTCCACATTCATTCTGCCTGAGAATATTATTAACGGTACACTTGTCTAGGAATATTCAGCCATCTAACCACTAATATCTGACAATCAATTTCAACATAATCTGTATATTTCTTATTGCTTACCTTTCATTATTCTTTGATTATTTTTCTTCATTTTCCTTTATTTTCGTTTGTCGCAAATCACAGCAGTGTTCATAATTCTGAATATAGTTCTAATTTCAATGTCATTCTTTGTTCCCAATTTCTCCAGTCTTTTCTCTGAATCAGTCATATCGTTTCCTTCACCTGTTAGCTATTATTTTCTCAGCAGATTGCCTTGTCAATGATACAGACAAGTGCACATCTACAGACTATTACAACAAGAAACCAAATTAAATTAGTTTGAGATCACTGATCTCAGCACATTCCAAATGACTAACTTAGCAAATATATATATTATCAATAGATTATTTAAAGACATATCTAAAAAAAAAAAAAAAAAAAAAACACTCCTGAAAGGCAACATTAAGAAATGCAACAAACACCAACCATGCAAGTGAAATAACTAAACTAATGAAAGCTAGCAGAAACGAAAAAGTAAAACGCAAAATACCAATATGAATACAATAGAAGTACCCCCAAAACAATTAAACAGAAATGAGAGCTAAGACCCCCCCCCCCACCTCAGAGAGAAAAAAAGGAAAATATTAGAATTGGCAATCCTTCCTCTCCAGCTGTTACATAAATACAAATGGCAGAGAAAATGATTAGAAATGCCTATGATTTCTTGATTAGTGTCATACTGCTTCATATTAGTCTAATGACATATCCACAGATCAAAGCAATAAACAAACAGTCTCTATTAACATAGAGTTATCATTTGCTCAGATTATTAACCCTATCTTATGCTGGCAAGCTGGCAGAATCATTAGAATACCTGACAAAAAAATTGCTTTGGCAACATTTCTTCTCTGCTTTGCATTCTGAGTCAAACTTCCGTCATGATCAACTCTGCTTTTCATCCTTTTGTGGCTTGATGGAATAAGTTTCCAGCCTTGTGACTTTGGTAGAAAGAATTACTCTTTTACTCTTTTTTACTCTTTTACTTGTTTCAGTCATTTGACTGTGGCCATGCTGGAGCATCGCCTTTAGTCTAGCAAATCGACCCCAGGACTTATTCTTCGTAAGCCTAGTACTTATTCTATCGGTCTCTTTTGCTGAACTGCTAAGTTACGGGAACACAAACACACCAGCATCGGTTGTCAAGCGATGTTGGGGGTGGGGGTGGGGGTGGCAGACACAGACACACAAACATATACACACACATACATATATATATATATATTATATATATATATATATATATACGATGACCTTTCAGTTTCCATCTACCAAATCCACTCACAAGGCTTTGGTTGGCCCGAGGCTATAGTAGAAGACATTTGCCCAAGGTGCCACGTAGTGGAACTGAACCTGGAACCATGTGGTTGGTAAGCAAGTTACTTACCACATAGCCACTCCTACCCTCTTTTAAAAATGAAAACATTTTCCCCTTTTTTGTTAATATTTGCCTCAGCAAACTAAAACTAAACAATACAGAGAAGATTAGCATGGCTCCTGCACAACGATATTATGTAAGTTCCTGAACCATCCATATTATTTCAAGTATAGGCACAGGAGTGGCTGTGTGCTTCCCAACCACAGTGTGGCACCTTGGTTAAGTATCCTTGGTTATAGCCTTGGGCTGACCAAAGCCCTGTTAGTGGATTTGGTAGACGGAAACTGAAAGAAGCCCATCATATATGTGTGTGTGTGCTTGTCCCCCACCACCACTTGACATCCAGTGTTGGTGTGCTTACATCCCCGAAATTTAGCTGTTCAGCAAAAGACAATAAAGAAATAAATACCAAGTAAAAAAAAAAATAATAATAACAACAGTACTAGGGTTGATTTATTCAACTAAAATTCTTCATAAACCCCAATATTTATATTTGTCTAATGACTGCAACAAGTAAAAGAATAAAATAATTTACTTTTATGAGGGGGAGTCAGAAAGTAAAGCAATTTTTAATTGCATTCCGTTTTGTTTTGCCCTTGTACTTAATACCTATTTCTTTACTACTCACAAGGGGCTAAACACAGAGGGGACAAACAAGGACAGACAAACGGATTAAGTCGATTACATCGACCCCAGTGCGGAACTGGTACTTAATTTATCGACCCCAGTGCGTAACTGGTACTTAATTTATCGACCCCGAAAGGATGAAAGGCAAAGTCGACCTCGGCGGAATTTGAACTTAGAATGTAAAGGCAGATGAAATGCTGCTATGCATTTCGCCCGGCGTGCTAACGATTCTGCCAGCTCACCGCCTTTTCCCCCTTGTACTTAATACCTTGATAAAATGGATCTCTGTTCATCATCAGAAAGCAATCCTATTCACATAGCCCCAGAATAGATTCAAGCTAGAAATTTTAGTTAATGGTTGTAATCAGGGGTGGACTGAGAATATTAAAGGCCTTCGGCATAACAGTTCACTGGGCCCCTTAGCATTGATTTCAAAGAAAGTTAACATGTAGAGTGCAGGCCCATCAGAGATCCAGACCCTTAGGCAGTGCTTGAATGACTGATGGCTCTGTCCACCCCTGGTTGTAATAGATGCGAGCAGGTTGTATGGTTAAGAAGCTCACTTTGCTAGTCTGTAGTCTTGGGTTCAGTTCCACTGTGCGGTACCTTGGACAAGTGTTTTCTATTATAGCTCTCGGTCAACTAATGCTTTCTGAGTGGATTTGGTGAATGGAAACTTTGTGGAAGCACATAAAAAGTACCCAGTACACTCTGTTAAGAGGTTGGTGTTAGGAAGGGCACCCGGCCACAGAAACCATATCAAAACAGACAATTGGAGCCTGGTGTAGCTGTTTGGCTTGCCAGCTCCTGTCAAACCATCCTACCCATGCCAGCATGGAAAATGGAGATTAAATGATGATGTTGATGATGATGTAGATAGATAGCTAAACAGTTAGATATAGATAGATATGTATAAATAGGAGTGTGTGTGTGTATGAGTGTGAGTGTGTGTGTGTGTGTATGAGTGTGAGTGTGAGTGTGTGTGTGAGTGTGTGTGTGTGTGTGTGTGTGTGTGTGTGTGTGTGTAGGCCTTGTTTGTGTTTGTCCCACCCCACTGCTTGACAACTGATGCTGGTTTGCTTACAGCCCCAAAACTTAGTGATTCAGCAAAAGACACTGATAGAGTGAGTACCAGACAAATATAAATATTGGGGTTTATTTGTTCAAGAAAACCCTTCTAGATAATACCCCCAGCATGGGATCAGTCCAGTCTTTTTGTATACCAGAGTTTACTTTGGCAATTAAAGAGGGATTTGAAAGGATATTTAGCAGCTATTTCTAGCAAGTTGAGCGACTGCATAAGACTTCTAATAAGGGTACCCAAGTAGGCAAGATATAATTGACTGTTGTAAGATATAAGAGCAGAGTGAAGTTAAGATAGATATCATTGGCTGCCAATATTGAGTTCAGTTCTTCAGACAGGTAAAACTATTTGCAATAGATCAATATTCTAACTTTACAACTGCAACTATGCTTTTTTTTTTCAAGCACATATTTCCAATGGTAACACCTCCATGTGATATATTTATCTGATACAGACAAATGCAAAGCACACAAACACATGAGAATTATTTCAAAATTAGTTTCCAAGCCAAAATAGCAATTAAGAAAGACTAATCAGTTTGGAGATAAGGATAAAGGAATGACAGAATCAGTAGAGCATCAGATAACATACCTTGTGGTATTTCTTTTGAGTTTACATATAAGAGTTCAAATCTTGTTGAAGCCAATGGTGCCTTTTTATCTTTCCAAGGTTGATAAAATAAATTACCAGTTAAATACTTGGGTCCATTTCATCAACAGCAAATTTGTGCCAACATGCTATGAACTAGCATAGTACAGTAGACCCTTAACCCTTTAGTATTTAAACCGGCCATATCCGTCCAAAATAGTTAATCTGTTTTATGCTCAAACTGACCAGATCCAGGCTCTCACACCTACCCTACAATATTATTTTACATTAAGTAATTACACCATCAAGATCTTGAAGATATGACATAATGCATGATTAATTCAAATCAATGGGAATCAATAGGCATTATGTTTGATTGAATAATCTGAACACTAAAGGGTTAAACTCAACCAAACTGTGGGGCTCTGATGACTGGTCATGTTACTTAATGGCTGAAATATATTACTGTTGTAAGGTGCGTGGCTTAGTGGTTAGGGGCATTCGGCTCATGATTGTAAGGTCGTGAGTTTGATTCCTGGCTATGTGTTGTGACCTTGAGCAAGACACTTTATTTCATGTCGCTCCAGTCCACTCAGCTGGCAAAAATGAGTAGTACCTGTATTTCAAAGGGTCAGCCTTGTCACACTCTGTGTCACGCTGAATCTCCCTGAGAACTACGTTAAGGGTACAAATGTCTGTGGATTGCTCAGTCACTTGCACGTTAATTTCACGAGCAAGGTGTTCCATTGATCGTATCAGCTGGGACCCTCGTCGTTGTAACTGACAGAGTGCTCCTATATTACTGTTGTGTCAA
The DNA here is from genome assembly GCF_006345805.1 of Octopus sinensis. Classification (NCBI taxonomy): domain Eukaryota; kingdom Metazoa; phylum Mollusca; class Cephalopoda; order Octopoda; family Octopodidae; genus Octopus; species Octopus sinensis. Next base: position 5,717,596 of record NC_042998.1, on the reverse strand, counting down.
CCAGAAACTGGGTAAAATACTTAGCGGCAAATCTTTATGTTCTGAGTTCAAATTCTACTGAGGTTGACTTTTGGCTTTCATCCTTTTGAGGTCGATAAAATAAGTACCAGTTGAACACTGGAGTCAATGTAATTGACTTAGCCCCTTTCCTGTAATTGTTAGCCTTGTTGCAA
>NC_042998.1:5694923-5709923 GCF_006345805.1 Octopus sinensis | reverse complement strand
ACATCAGTGGTTCCCAAACTTTTTCAGGTAGCTGCCCCTTTGGTACTCAGGCCACATTCCTAGCACCTCCACCTCACTCACCACCACAAATGTAGACCATTTTCTACAACAATTTCAAAACAATTGCATTTCATAAATAAAAATTAACCTAATCAACCTATTATTTTTTTGTTTTTTGGTAGACAGAAACTGAAAGAATATATGTATATGTATATATATATGTGTGTATGTGTGTTTGTGTTTGTCCCCCCAACATCACTTCACAACTGATGCTGATGTGTTTATGTCCCCGTAACTTAGCAGTTTGGCAAAAGAGTCCGATAGAATAAGTACTAGGCTTACAAAGAATAAGTCCTTGGGTCGATTTGCTCGACTAAAAGTGGTGCTCCAGCATGGCCACAGTCAAATGACTGAAACAAGTAAAAGAGTAAAAGAGTAAAGAGTATCCATTACCCACCTTTTGGCCACTCCATTAACACTCCATTTTTCTTCAACACCACCCTGGAACTTTCGATTACCTTCAGGTAGGCAGCACAGCTCCCTTTGGGAACCACAGGTGTACATGAACATCAAGGCACAAATGGGCCAAGTGCAGTTGGACATATGAGGGAATCGTTTGTAGTATGCAAGAAAGAAGGCTATGAGGATGTAAATGAATTATACAAATGAGAGATAATAGTTTAAGTGTAGAAGTGCCAAATGATCTAAGCAGAAGGAGCCTGTGGGAAAAAAAGGGCAAAAAGGGAAAGGAAGAAGAGGTGAAAATTGATCTCAGGAGCCTGAACCTCAAAAGAGGTAAGAAATGACTCTCTTTTTTTTACTCTTTTACTTGTTTCAGTCATTTGACTGCGGCCATGCTGGAGCACCACCTTTAGTCGAACAACTCGACCCCGGGACTTATTCTTTGTAAGCCTAGTACTTATTCTATCGGTCTCTTTTGCCGAACCACTAAGTGATGGGGACCAGCATCAGTTGTCAAGCAATGCTAGGGGGACAAACACAGACACACAAACATATATATACATATATACGATGAGCTTCTTTTCAGTTTCCGTCTACCAAATCCACTCACAAGGGTTTGGTCGACCTGAGGCTATAGCAAAAGACATATGCCCAAGGTGCCACGCAGTCGGACTGAACCTGGAACCATGTGGTTGGTAAGCAAGCTACTTACCACATAGCCACTCTGATGAAAAGTATGATAATGTGCTGGAGAAAACTTATTTAATCCATGCAAGAATGGAAAACAGACTTAGGAATGATATGGAGGATAATATCAGAAGAAACTAAAGGAATCTGAAAATAAAATTCATTATTTGATAATAAAAGGAAAATATACCCGTTTTTTTTTCTTTTTTACGAATGTCGTTGATTTTGAGAGAGTCCTTTATATATTTCAATTATATATTTAATTAAAATATAAAAGTTTTTTAATCAAAATATATGTGTATAAGTGTAACGATATATACATACATGCATATATATATATATATGTACATACATACATCATCATCATCATCATCATCGTTTAGCGTCCGTATGCACACATACACACAGACACACACACACATATACATATGTTTTTGTATATATACATATTTACATACATAAATTCATAAGCACATGCATACATATAACAGTTTTTTTTTTCTTTGATATGAAAGTAATTATGGTGCTACAAAAGGTTTTTGAGTTTCCTAACATTTTTATCATGATAAAGGACAACATCAACAGAATTTAAGCCACTATTTGACAAGCACAGCACATTCTATTGTGCAACATGACTCAAAATGATTCCATTCTCTGACAGCAACCATTTTAATTCTTTCATTTTTTTTTACGACTTTTTGTTTTTTTTCCTAATTCTATCTCTAATTTTCATTGAATTTATTTCCTTATTTTTTTCCCTTTAAATATTTCAAAAAAAAAAATTTATATCATTTTTATTAAAGAAATAAAAGACTGATTTGATTGGATATTCCACTTTCCTTATTTATTTATTTATTTATTTATTTATCCATTTATCTATTTATCTATCCCTCTTACTCTCTCTCTCTCTGTTTCGTTCTTTCGTTCTTTCTTTCTTTCGTTCTTTCTTTCTCCACCTCTCTCTTTTTAATCATATATGTTCTATCTATTACAAATACTGCTATTCTTTGCAGTCCGCTAATTAAAAATATAAAATGTCATTTTAGTCTGCTTATTAAAAATATATAAAAAAGTTAAAAAAAAAAAAGTCTCTCATTTCTAAAAAAGAAAAATTTTTTTGTTTTATTTTCAGTTTTTCATCTATTTTGTTCTTCTTCTTCAACATGCTGATTTGCAGGAATTAGTTATTTTGCTTGGTTAGAGATATTGTGACATTAACGTGGCAAGTTGGCAGCAGGAATGGCTCTTCACATAATGTTCAGCAGCGGTGAAGAAAGACAGGCATTGCTATGATTGCACCTGAGAGCAAAATTACATATTTACAATTCTTTTCCTGACTATATTACCTTTTTGCTTTTTCTTTTTATTTTCCCCAGCCCCCCACACCAATGTTCTTTTTTTTTTTTTTGTCCACTTATAAAATATCTACCATGTTATGAAAGAACACTGGAGTATGAAGAATGTCTTGCACTGAAATGAAGTCAGTTGTTGTTGTTGTTATTGTTATTATCATTTATTTATTTTTTGCTGTAACTTTTCCTCTTCATTATCATTGTCATCATCACCACCATCATCATTGACATAATCATCATCATCGTCATCATCGTCGTCATCATCATCATCATCATCATCATCATCATCATCATCGTTGTCGTCGTCGTCATCGTCGTCATCGTCGTCGTCATCGTCATCATCATCATCATCATCATCATCATCATCATCATGAAGAGCAACAGCAGCAGCAGCAGCAAAAGTATCTCCTCCTCCTCCTCATCCACCTGCTGTTCTTTTTCTCCTCCCTTCTTCTTCTTTCATCTTCTCCTCCTCCTCCTCCTCCATCATTAGAAGGATAAGTACCTTCATCATCCTTATCCTCGTTATCATCCTCCTCCTACTCCTCCTCCTCCTCATCATCATCATCCTCATCATCACCACCACCACCACCACCACCACCACCACCACCACCACCACCAACCATCACCACCACCACTGCCACCACCACCACCACCATCATCATCATCATCATCATCATCATCCACATGATTCATCACCCATCAAACTCTACTCCTCACCCCCACCCACTCCTTCCACAGCCATGCCTCTTCTATGATTTGCTTTCTCGTGTTTGTTTTGTATTCGCTTTTCGTCAAACAAAAGCAGAAATAAGACAAGGTGTAGCTGTTGTTTAGCAACTCCTCCTACCCTCAAAGTTTACCTCCAAGCAAGCAAACCAATGATAGAATTGTCTTCCAACTCTGACCATCCTGTCTCTTTATGGTCTTTCATATTCTATAGTTGCATGGTTAATAATCCTTGTAAGAGATTCGTAATAATATATATATATACATATATATATATATATATATATATAATATATATATATATCATATTAAGTTACCCAAGGTGTCACGCAGTGGGACTGAACCCAGAACCATGTAGTTGGTAAGCAAGCTATTTACCACACAGCCACTCCTTAATTTATTGACCCCCGAAAGGATGAAAAGCAAAGTCAAACTTGGTGGAATTTGAACTAAGAGTGTAAAGACATGAAATACTGCTAAGCATTTCACCCAGCATGCTAACGTTTCTTATTTTTTTTATTGCCCACAAGGGACTAAACACAGAGGGGACAAACAAGGACAGACAAAAGCATAAAGTCGATTACATCGACCCCAGTGCATAACTGGTACTTAATTTATTGACACCAAAAGGATGAAAGGCAAAGTCGACCATGGCGGAATTTGAACTCAGAACGTAAAGGCAGACAAAATACCTATTTCTTTACTACCCACAAGGGCTAAACATAGAGGGGACAAACAAAGACAGACAAAGGCATAAAGTCGATTACATCGACCCCAGTGCGTAACTGGTACTTAATTTATTGACCCCAAAAGGATGAAAGGCAAAGTCGACCTTGGTGAAATTTGAACTCAGAACGTAACGGCAGACGAAATACCGTTAAGCATTTCCTCCAGCATGTTAACGATTCTGCCGGCGCGCCGCCTTGAGCATGCTAATGTTTCTGCTAGCTTGCTGTCCTCAATTTGTAGCATATTGAATACAAAGATATCCTCTCTTGTGCATGATTCTACTTTCTTCATCATCATTATAAACCTTCAGTGCATTGATGACACGACAACAGAAGCCTCCTCGATAAAGAATAAGTTCTCCAGCTGCTTTGCCACTCTTGTTCAAACAGCTCTTGATATTGTCCATCCATTGTATACTTTGCCTGCTCCTTCATCTGCAACCCACTCCTCGTCTTCCTTCCACGGTAATGCTTTCCAGATCTTTATTTCTACAAATATGGCTATAATAGATGAACTTTTGCTTTTTAGCAATATTCAGAAGTCATTGTCTTTCCCCTACATGTAACATCCATTCATTTATATAATAATCCTTGTAAAAGATTCATAACGTTCTCCTATACACCCACATTTCAAACACATTGATTGTGTTCCCTTCAAATTTATTCAAAGTCCATGCTTTGCAACCCTAAATGCCTATTGGCCGAATGAGCACTCACACCCCAATTATTTTTAACTTAGTTTGGACACTTTTACTGCACCAGATTTTATTAAGCTTTTCCATGAGCATTCCATGGCTAGCCATATCCTAATTTCTTTCTTACACATGATTTATACTTTAAGAAAACTTTCATCTGCTAATGACTTTGCATCATGCAGAATCAAAATATTGGATTGTCTGGAAAGCTTCTGCCGATTTTTAAAGGAAAGAAAAAGGTCAATAAATACATACCATTTCATTTTTAATCAACCAAATATGAACTATTTTGTTGCACAATACATCTCAAACTTTCCTTTAACTTGAAAATACCCTCAACATTTTGTCCAGTGGGGTAATGGTTCTGCTAGCTCTCTACCTTAGGTTAACTAGTATATTGATAACCAGGGGTGAAGGATCCTTAGTTGTCATCTGAACTCCCTTCTAGAAGAAAGTAAACTTGTATATAAAAAAACCCCAAAAACCTGAAGTGCAGCTGGTTTCTGGAATATCTCAATTTACGTTTTTATCACTGGTGTTAAAGCCGTTTGTACTGAAAGTGAGTTCTGTCATGTGCAACACTTTACCCACTCAAAACAAATTCACATACAGGAACTTTTTAGATTCTTGATTTTAAGAAGTGATCTTACTTAATTATCAGTTGACTTCCACCATGTATGTATGTATGTGTGTCAACGGCCATCCAATAAATGTCTTAAGGCTGTATCATGTGCAGGGGCATAGAAATAATCGGACTGAATACCCGATCGTGCGATTAAACCATTGGGATTGAAGGACTCCTAGCCTTTGTTAGGACATCCTTCTAGGAGAAGGTAACTCAGGTAACTGGGATAACTCCGACATAAAACCTGCGGCTCAGTGGTTACCAATGATGTTGACTTGTTCTTCTTTTCGGATTATGGCTGCTGTTGCTTAGTGAGTGGGATTGACTCTGTGCACAGCCTTTCCTCACTTTAAAAAAAATCTTCTTGCACAGGCATCGCACGATAACAACATTGATTAAGCTTCGTGCAATGGCCATACTTGATAACGAGGGGGCAGCCACCACGTACGTATGTATGTATGTATGTATGTATGTATGTATGTATGTATGCATGTATGTATGTATGTATGCATGCATGTGTGTATGTATGTATGTATGTCATTATTCAGTTTTATTTCAAGATTTGCCAATAGAGAGACACCTTCTAAAACTTAGATCCAAAGCTCCTTCATTGGAATTTCAACAACAGGAACAGGGTATTTTTGCATGTATGTATATGTGCAGATTTGTGAGTTTTGTATTACGTATGTTATTCTCATGCATATAGTTGCATGTCGAGACATTCTCATACGCAATTCATTCATATATCCAACAGCGGGGTTTTGTTTTGCTCTTTTATAACAGTGAAATAAATCAGTATTCAATTCATAACTCAAAGAGAAATGAATTTTGTTGTTATGGTTACTTCTATAACTACAGCTGGAAAGAATTTCTTTGCCTGTTGAGCTGTTGTTTTCATTCTGTTCTTTGGCAGTGTTGTTGACGGTGTGTCCATCATGTTGTTTGTAGTGACTCTCTGCATAGTAAATTCAAGTCTCAGTTGAAAATCGCTATGATCTTGTATAAAAGGCTCCTTAAGTTAATTCATCTGAAGATTAGCCAGTTATTTAAAAGTCTGATAGTTGTGGCTTCAAAGTTGGAGATAGCATTCGTCATATTTTCAATAAGTAGTCTCCCACACCAAATACGCAACTTGTCTCTTTGAGATGCAATGTATGTGTGTATATATGTACATATATATGCATGTAAAAAGTATGAGGAATTTCAATCAGGGTAACCCAAACTAATAGGTATGAGCACTGAGTGCTCAAATTGGTATGCCACAAGAATTACAGTTTGAGCTGCAATCGAAGATGTGATTTTGTGACTGTCCTTTCTAAAGCGACTAGAAGTGGCTTCTCTGTGAGTCGGTGGGTATAGACTAAAACAGAAACGAAAAGGAAAATGGTTTGGTAAGACTTGAAAGGGCATTTTATTTAGCTAAATAATAAAGAGACTATTTAAACCTTTTATTATGTGACTAAATTAAACAACCATAGGCGTTGGAGTGGCTGTGTGGTAAGTAGCTTGCTTACGAACCACATAGTTCCGGGTTCAGTCCCACTGCATGGCACCTTGGGCAAGTGTCTTCTACTATAGCCTTGGGCCGACCAAAGCCTTGTGAGTGGATTTGGTAGACGGAAACTGAAAGAAGCCCGTCGTATATATGTATATATATATGTGTGTGTGTGTGTGTGTGTGTGTGTGCATGTTTGTGTGTCTGTGTTTGTCCCCCCAACATCGCTTGACAACCGATGCTGGTGTGTTTACGTACCCGTAATTTAGTGGTTCGGCAAAAGAGACCGATAGAATAAGTACTAGGCTTACAAAGAATAAGTCTTGGGGTCGATTTGCTTGACTAAAGGCGGTGCTCCAGCAGGACCACAGTCAAATGACTGAAGCAAGTAAAAGAATAAAAGAGTAATCTTGTCAATTCTTGCCATTCTGTTTGCCAATTCTGCTTTGTACAAGGTGTATAAGGTATTTGAGAACAAACCTTTTTTTGGACCATTGCTGCATTTTTTACTAACTCTGAATAATCTTTGTTTTAGAAAATAATAATGGCAGACCCTCAGCTAACTCAAGAAAGGAAGAGGCATGCTATTATTGTGGTTATAAAGGCTGAGCATAGTGATTTAGAAATATCTCGATTTTTAAAAATTGCCAGAAGCTGGAAGCTGTAAATATATCCCCAGTATCAAAGCATAAAATGCATTCTAAACACTCTGAAATCATGAGAACACTTGAATTTATCCAGCAAGTTCAACAGACCATTGATTACAATCTCAGAAAGTCCATGAGGTCAATTGCAAAAGATCTCCAAGTGTCAGAAGGAACAGTCAGAAATGTTGTCCATGAAGACATGAGGTATAAGTCTTATATGATGAGGAAAGGGCAATTTGTCAGAAAAAAACCAAAAGAAAATCACTACATCAGGTGTAAAAGGCTCTTAAACAAACTGAAAAATCCATCAGAAAAAAGATTTGATTTGGTTTTTCTCAAACGAAAAAAACTTCGACCAAGATCAAAAAGTTAACTGAAGAAATGACAGATTGTTATATGCAAACCCTTCTGAAGTTCTAAGTGTTATGCATACAAAATTTCCTGCAACTATCATGGTTTTAGGGGTTGTCAGCAATGAAGGACATGTGATGTCTCCTTACTTCTTTTCACAAGGCCTTAGAGTTAACTCTGCTGCCTACATTGAGGCTCTGGAAATAATTGTTAAGCCCTGGATTGACAGTGTATGCTATGGAAGGCCATATGTGTTTCAGTAAGACTCTGCACTATCACACATGGCTCTAGTAACACAGGAATGGATGGTTGAAAATGTTCATGATCACATAACCCCCTAACATTTGGCCTCCTGATTCCCCAGATCTCAATCCATCAGACTATTACATGTGGAGCATTGTTGAGAGAGAGGTCAATGAACACACCAAAGATTCTATGAAAGCTACCATAGTCAGAGTAATGTCCAAAATGAACCAGGACTACATGATTTGAGCATGTAGGTGATTTAGATCTCATATAGAAGCAGTTGTTGAAGCTGAAGGTGGCTTTATTGAATAACATTATAGAAAAGAAGGTTTATTTCATCCTCATAGCACTTTTTGATTTAAAAAAAAGTTAATATCTGTTATTATATATATGTTTTCAATAAACATAAATCTGTCCTCAAATATCTTACATACCCTGTGTGTATGCATGTATGTATGTATGTATGTATGTATGTATGTATGTATGTATGTATGTATGTATGTATGTATGTATGTATGTATGTATGTATGTATGTATGTATGTATGTGTGTGTATGTATGTGTGTATGTGTGTATGTATGTATGTATGTGTGTGTATGTATGTATGTATGTGTGTATGTGTGTATGTATGTGTATGTATGTATGTATGTATGTATGTATGTATGTATGTATGTATGTGTGTGTGTGTGTGCGTGTGCATTCATGTGTGTGTGTGTGTTTGTGAATGTATTCATGTGTCCGTCTCCTTTCTTTTTTTAACTTAGAATAAATATTTACTGGCCACCAGCTTGTTAGCAAGGGTGAAGGAAAGCATCTTGTTTTATTTCATCATCCTTTAACTCTTTAGCATTTAAACCGGCCATATCCGGCCGAAAGTATTCTGCCTGTTTTATGTTCAAACTGGCCAGATCTGGTCTCTCACACCAACCCTACACTATCGTTTTAAAAATTAACAGCTACCTCATCAAAATCTCATAGCTACAAGATAATGCATGATTAGTTCAAAACAAAGTGGATGAAAAAGCATTAATTTTGGCAGAATAATGTGAACACTAAAGGGTTAAATCTTAAAAAATTCTTGCAGAATATAGTCCCAAATATTTTGACTATTTGTAGTGAATCAATTAAGGATTTATGTTCTCTCCCTAAGAACCCGAGTTTAGCCATACTTTGCTCCAGCTGAGTTGGTATGTGTCCCATTGCTCAAAGAATAATATGTAAGAAACTGAGTGTCCATCTTGGGTCCTGGATTTGCAAATTCCTTATCAATGTCCCCTTTCTCTTGTATATTTCTAACAACACAGATGTCCAGAGGGCAACTGATTTCCACACCAGAACATATATTTTCCTTGTAGTCCCACACAACAATATCAGACCAGTTGTACCTTAACCTGGTGGCTATTTTAACTTTTAAGTTCCATCAATATTCTTTTCACCTATTGGTCTTAATATAGTCATCTTTGTCATGTGTGTGTAAAGGGTAAAGACTCCTTTCGGTCATGAACAACCATGGGACTGCACCTAAAAATTTACCCTCCAAGGTAAAAGTCTGGGCAAAGGCCAATACAGCTTGGCACCTGTGATGTTGCAACTCATTTTTACAGCTGAGTGAACTGGAACAACGTTAAATAAAGTGTCTTGCTCAAGAACGCAACACACAGCCAGGTCTTGGAATTGAACTCATTACTTCATTATTCTGAGCCCGATGCTCTAACCACTTAGCCACATACCTTCACACTTATGTATGTATGCAAATATATAATCCTTTCTACAATAGGTACAAATCTTGAAATTTGGGGGAGGGGGTAGTCGATTACATCGACCCCAGTACTCAATTGGTACTTATTTCATCGATCCCAAAAGGATGAAAAGCAAAGTTGACCTCAGCAGAATTTGAACTCAGAACGTAGCGGCAGATGTAATCCTACTAAGCATTTTGCCCGGCATGCTAACGATTCTGCCAGTTCACCGTCCTTTTAAGCATATATAAAAATAATAATAATGAATGCGCCCTTTTAAAGCCTAGCCATGCTCATGGGCCCGGTTTCCCGGTTTCTATGGCGTATGTGTTCCCAAGCTGGATGGGACACCAGTCCATCACAGTGTTACTCATTTTTGCCAGCTGAGTGGACTGGAGCAACGTGAAATGGAGTGTTTTGCTCAAGAACACAACGCATCACTCGGTCCAGGAATCGAAACCACAATCTTATGATCATGATGCTGACACCCTAACCACTAAGCCACGTGCCTCCACTGTGTATATATAATAATAATAAAAAATTGAGCTTGATTTGAATGTTCAAGATGAATAAAATAGTTTCCAGAGAAATGTCAGTGGGTGAGTTCATTTTATCCATTGGAACATTCTATTTATTCTTGTGTATATACAGACAGACATTATGAATTTATGTTGGTGTATATACAAGCAGTCTGTTACTAGATTTGAAAGCCAGGATAATTATGTACCGTTTGTATTTAGCATTAGATTTCCAAATATTTCTTCTTTAAGTATAGATGATATATTTTTACCTAAGCCATCATAAACATAGCAATGAAGTAATGACAATGAAAACGCTGAAAATTTACAGCATTTTGATGTGCATTGCAAAATAATCCATTTGTTTGTTACAACCAACCATTGCATGTGACTTGATTTTATAATATAATTGAGTTTAAGGAGTCGGTATGTTACTATGGATGTTTGTTAGTCAAATGGATGGTAATTTAAACAGGCAAAATCCAGCTTCTGCTAAACAAACATGATTATAGGATATGAGCTGAGCATTACAGTAGGTAAAATAAGCAGTACCGTAACATTTCAAGTATAGTCCGCCCTTGAGTATAATATGCAGGGGATTTTTAGTGGGTTGTACCTCTGAAAAACCTAAACCTTGTGTATAATACGCATCCCTTCTCTAACTTGAGTCAAGGAGGTCTATATAACGTCCTTGGTTTGTAAAAATGTATACGGTAACATCCTTTATTATTATTGTATATATAACATAATGCAAATTCTAGATCAGAGAAAAAGAGAATACCTACACTGAACTATTCAGAAATCTGAAGTTACTTTATCCAGACTACAAATTCCGGTTTATACCTGTAATTCTTGGGAGCCCGAGATATGTAACACACTGCCTAAATACCAATCTTAAGAAATTAGGCTTCTCAAAATCAGAAAGGAGAAAGCTACTGTAATTCAAAGACTACAGATCCAGTCCATCACTGGAACTGTAAAAGTCTGTAAAACTTTCCAGAAGTTTATCATCTAAATATATATGAGCTTGTCTAGACATGCAACTATATGCATTAGATTATATACACAAGGCAAAACATACAAGTCTGCAGATATACATACATACATCATCATCATCATCATTGTTCGACCGTGGTCGAGACAATGGAATTTACCATGCTACGCCAGACTTCATGGTCCATCATGGCATTACGGAGGTTCTGTTGCTGGATGCCTGTATCCCTGGAGATTACATCAGGGTAGGAGAGTGTGCGCCCTCTGGTATTGCGAGTAGATGGCTTCCAGAGGAGAAGAGTAGAAATTACCTTTTTTCAGCTCTACAACAATGTCCAGCAAACTGGACTCTCTTACCTTTCACAAGAGATGACACAGGTGGTAGCTTCCCATATATTTGCATTTTGGTTGGATGGCGCTTCCACGAGAGATTTTGAGCTCTCATAAGGAGGCGAGTGTAGGTTCCCTCCAACCGCCTCTCAAGCTTCTTTGATAACGTCCAGGTTTCTGTGCCATATAGTAGAATTGGTTCGACTGTGGCTTTGAAGATTTCAAGTTTGAAGTCTCTACTTAGATTTGATGACCAGATCTTATGCATGTCATACATACATACATACATACATACATACATACATACATAAATTGACTGTCAGCACGAAATTGTGGTGTGATATAGCTTCTTGGATGTTGTAGAATTTAACTTCTTTTCATTCCATAAAAACTGTTTTGGCAGCTAACTTAGCAGGCAGATGACTTTCAGCTTACGAGGAGGCAACTTGGGACATTTGTCCAAACAATTTTAGGTGCTCGGACAGACCGATTCATACAATGTCCCTTGAATAACTTTTACAGACATGTCATGGTTTTTCTCTCCTCCTTGTAGGCAACTGCATTATTGATATCATTGTAAATAGCCAAACACATAATATCATGTTCAGTAATAAATATTAGTTAAAGGTTTGTTTGAGTTTGTTTGAGTTATCCTTCACACAGCCAATGGCATTCCACAGATACACGACAACGAAGGTGACTCAGCTCTTTAAAATATATCATTATTAACGAGCTCAACACGAGCGACCAAGCAAACCACATGATACTATTAACCACATCAATGAAAAAAAATCATTCTTTATATATCTGACTATGTAATCCCCTGGTAATTATGAATTGATGGTTAAAAACTGGAAATACATTAAAAGAAAAGAATATGGGAAATACAAGTAAAGATTTAACATGTTTAAATGGAAAAAGAAAACACTACTGATTCATGATTCAAGACAAAAACTTCATGAATATGATGATGTGTTTGTATCCTTTGGATGTATATACATCGACCATGAAGGTGAAAAGTAGTGACAGTGTGTTCTCTGTTGTAAAACGCAGTGCAAAGAAAGTATGAAGTCAACCAGACTTTGCCGACATTTAGAAACAAGATGTTACACATAAACGTAGGCACAGGCTTGGTTCTATGGTTAAGAAGCCTGCTTTACAACCACATGGTTGTCAGTTCAGTCCCATGGTACAGCACCTTAGTTTAGTGGATTCTACTCTAACTCTGGGCCAACCAATGCCTTGTGAGTGAATTTCATCATCGTTTAGTGTCCGCTTTCCATGCTAGCATGGGTTGGACGGTTCGATCGGGGTCTGGGAAGCCAGGAGGCTGCACCAGGCCCAGTCTGATCTGGCAATGTTTCTACAGCTGGATGCCCTTCCTAACGCCAACCACTCTGTGAGTGTAGTGGGTGCTTTTTACATGCCACCGGCACAGGTGCCAAGCGAGGCTGGCAAACGGCCACGATCGGATGGTGCTTTTTATGTCCCACCGGCACGGAGGCCAGGCGAGGCTGGCAACGGAAGATAGAAACTGTGGAAGTCTGTTATATGTGTGTATGTGTGTTTGTGTGTGTGCATGTGTGCATTTGTGTGTGTGTGTGCATGTGCGTGTTTGTGTGTGTTTCTGTGTGTGTGTGTGTTCATGTGTTTGTTCTTGCTTGACTGCTGATATTGGTTTGCTCCTGTCCTTGTAACTTAGCAGTTTGACAAAAAAGACCAACAGAATAAGTACCAAACTTAAAAGTTAAGTACTGGGGTTGATTTCTTCAATTAAACTCTTCAAGGTGGTGCCCCAGCATGGCCACAGTCTAATGACTGCAACAAGTAAAATGATGAATATTTCCAAAGGAGATGCCAAGAACTACTTTCATGATAAAAGGCAATAGTAAAAATGGCAACTGGCTGTCATTATAAAACTGCTGTGCTGGCATTGTATGATGTGTCTCCTGCAATTTCAGAATGTGGAAAACCAAACACAGCAGTAGAAGAACTAATTCTTATTTCTTTATTGCCCACAAGGGGCTAAACATAGAGGGGACAAACAAGGACAGACAAAGGGATTAAGTCGATTACATCGACCCCAGGGAAATAACTGGTACTTAATTTATCGACCCCCGAAAGGATGTAAGGCAAAGTCAACCTCAGCAGAATTTGAACTCAGAACGTAACAGCAGACGAAATACCGATAAGCATTTTGCCCGACACGCTAACATTTTTGCCAGCTCGCCACCTTATTAGAAGAACTAATTCTGCCAACTTACAAACCTTTTGCCTTATCTTTTTTTTTGATGGTTAGGTCCCAACCCAGACTGCAGCAACAATGTCCACCTCCCACACTTCTTGGTCCAACATCACTGCCTTGAGGTCCTGGATTCATTGCAGGCCGGTCAATGTGATCAAGTTGTTAATGTAAATATGAATACCTTTTCCTCTTCTTACATCTCCAGGAAGTGAGTTCCACGGGACTATTTTGGATGCTTCCAGTTCAGTGGTGCCACATGCAGTGACCAGATAATTGCAGCTGTCTTTGCCCGATCTTCTTGCTAACTTTTGGCAGGTCTCCATAAAGACATTCGTTTGTTAATATGTTGCTGCCGTTTCACATTTCGGGCTATTCGTAGCATCCTTGTGTAGCAGTCATCTAGTCTGTTTCATAATGCTTGGAAACAAGGTAGCAAGGAATTATGATTTGACTCCATAACCAAACAATACTACGAAGCAGAAAACAGACGTCATGACGATATCAAAAACCAACCAGTAAGTGAAAAGAGTTCTGCAAAGTAAATACTATACCATACGCTTAAATGAAAGTGCAGATATTTCAAACAGGGCTGATTTGCTAGCATTAATATTCTTTCTATCATTGCCAGAAGGCCTGAAATTTTGTGGAGAGGGGCCAGATATTTACATCAATTACTTATTTTATCGACCCCAAAAAGATGAAAGGTAAAGAAAACCTCAGAATCAATTTAGCTCAGAACATAAATTCAGTAAAAATTGCTGCTAAGTATGTTGCCTAGCATTCTAATGATTCTTCTAGCTTGTTGCTTATTTTCTTGCATTTATATGGTATGAATTTAATGGTATGATTTGTAAAGATTTCCAGTTTTGCTAATCTTCACCAATACTTAGAACCAGGGGCATACGTGTGTGATATTTTTATGTATTTGAACGACCTGAATTTGAATCTATAAAGGAAATCCATAATGTTTTAAACATCAAAGATAAAGAGGAAGCCATGATTATGGGATTAAACTTATGGAATAAACATCTGCAGAACAGTGTGTTTAAATTCGGTTTTTTTTTCTTTAATGCTCTGGGGCTTTCTTGAAACTTCTGATGTTGATGATTTCCCTGAAGAAATAAGAAACATTTTTATTTACCATTTGCAAAGTTTGAAG
>NC_042998.1:5667423-5684923 GCF_006345805.1 Octopus sinensis | reverse complement strand
CAACATGCTCGACATCAACAGCAACGATGACTGCAGCAAAATCCAACGGAAGATGACAACAACAACAATAACAAGAACAACCACTGCAGCAACAACAACAACAACAACAACAATAGCAACAATAATAAAATTGTTGAGAGTAATAAAAGAAAAACATAGCAAAAAAACAACATATATTACAAACGAAAGAAATAGCAATAAATATTTTAAAAATGAAAATAATTATTTCGGAAAATAAGAATGTTGTTGATGTATTAGTTGATGTTCCCGCCATCATTATCATCCTCATCATCGTCGTGTTGTCATCGTTATTGTTGCTGTTATTGTCTGTGTTGTTGTTGTTGTTCGTTTATATCATTTTTATCTGAAATGATGTTTGTTTCATTGTCGGTTTGATTAGATATGATTGTTATTTCTCTCGGCATGTTCCATTGAAGAAATGCACACCAGTTTTGGAGTGTTCCACAAGATTTTCTCAACACAAAAAAAAAAACACTCACCTCCATCATCTTGCAGATTGCCTGAAGCAGTGACATCATCATCTCCTCTCATAACTAATCAAAACTGGCAAATCATCCCTTAATCTGCCTGCCTGACATACAAAAACATTACACAACAATGTTTGAAAGCTATTGCTGCTGCTGTTGTTGTTGTTGTTATTGCTGCTGCTGCTTCTGCTGCTGCTGCTGCTGGTGATGAAGATGACAATGGCAGTAAAAGAGTCTGTGACAATGTTATATTTTGCAAGTCCAGCAATATAATCAGAATTCTTATTGTTGTAATCATCATCATCATCATCATTGCAATCACAATGAGGACGACCACCACTACCAGCACCGCTGTCGTTGTCATCATCATCATCATCATCAGCATCATCATCACCACCACCACCACCACCACCATCGCCACCACCACTACTGGTGCTATGATGATGATGATCATCATCATCACCACCACCACTACTGTTACTACGATCATCATCATCCTCATCATCATCATCATCATCATCACCATCACCATCGCCATCGCCATCGCCATCATCATCATCATCATCATCACCACCACCACCACCACCACCACTACTGGTACCATGATCATCATGATCATGATCATCATCATCATCACCACCATCACCATCACCACCACTACTGGTACTACGATCATCATCATCCTCACCATCACCATCACCATCATCACCATCATCATCATCATCATCATCATCACCATCATCATCATCATCATCACCATCATCATCATCATCATCATCAACATCGTCATCATCATCTTCATTGCTGCGGTTCACTCTTCTACTTCTTCTTCATCCTCCTCCTCCTCCTCCCCTACTTATCCAATGTGATCTTTGTTGTTGTCATTCTTGTAGCTGTTCTCACTGTCGTTGTTGCTGTCTTTGTCACCATCTTCATTGTCATTCTCATTGTTGTGGTAGTGATAGCGGTGATGACGATGATAACGATAATAATGACGATGATAATCATGATGATGATGATGATGATAATGATCATAATCTATATCGCAATTAAAAAAGGAATAAGCGTATGATTTGCCCTAACCATTCTGGTAAAATTTAGATGGGTGTGTACAAGAACACACCTGATTATATTTCTACAATACGTTCATGATTAAAGCCTCGTATTCCCATGTCCAATTATATAGATGATGTAAACGATAAATGACAAAATATAGCAGTTTTGCTGCATGAATCACATGGATCACATGTAGCATGCAGAATGTTATGTTGTAGTTTTATTTTTTCTTTTGGAAGGTTCAGTTCCTGATTGAACTGACCTACAATCAAGGGTATTTCAACCATGCTCATCCACACTTATTTCTTTTTTGGCTGTGTGGTAAGAAGTTTGCTTCCAGACTACATGGTTCCATGTTCAGTTGCACCGTATGGCATTTTGGGCAAGTGTCTTTTACTATGACCTTGGACTGACCAAAGCCTTGTAAGTAGGTTTGTGCGACAAAAAACGAAAGAAGCCCATCGTATATATATATATAATAAAAGAAGGAAAATACACACATTTTTACCTAGTTTTAGTATATTTTAAAAATATATTCTATAAGTGAAAGAGTATTGAGTTCGTCGACTGGTTTCTCTTTTGCTAATCATGACATTGAAATTATTGTAATTTCTTATTTTCTTAAGAAGATTTTAGTCCATGTTGTGTGCAGGGAAGTTTGTGAATGAATGATTCAACAAGTAGAAAATCTAAGGGGAGGTAATTGGTTGTCCTTAATACTGAGGACAGGAGAGGTAATTGCCTATCTTTCGATGGTGGCAGGGATGAATATATATACGAAAACTCAAAGGCTAAAGTTGTGAGATGAAATATGCACAGAGTATGTGATCATGAATTAAAATATATACTGAGACCAAAGTCAGTTATGCCTTCATATTTAGATGTATTTTATATTTTTGGATGAAAGAATTTTCTTTATTTAAACTAGTAGATGGGGAACTGTGAAATTTGGTTGGATATTACCTGCACATCTCTCTATGTGTCCACTCAAATTAATCTGTCTGTATTGTGGGAAACCAGTCAATAAACTGGTTGACAAACACAATATTCTTTCATTTATAAAATATATTAAAAAATATTTTAAAACTATGTAAACTGTGTTCACTTTCCTTCTTTTATTTTATATATATATATTTTGCATTAAAACTCACCATACAGGGATAATCGAAATTCTCCTCCTCTCTTTTTTGTACTACTATTTACCACAAGAGGAATGGAAAATGCTGCCAAAACCTACCACAAACACATCAGAGTAAATTATCACTGAGGACATTTTGAAGGAATTAAAAGAAATTTAATCAAATCTGGTTATTCTAACGAACAAAATCGATGGATTAAATTACTGCACCTGAAAAGCAACTAAAAATGAACAGAAAAGATAATCTACAGAGAAGATTAGTCAAAATTTGAACGAACTATGTACAACATTGCCCTCAATTTTCACAAACAATTTTGAAAAAGAATCATCACTGAAATACCAAAACCATAATTAAAATATACCAGTGTCAGTACATTTAATTAAAAGTCACATTAGCCATATTTGGTCCAAAAACCTAAATGCTAGAAAATTTTCCTATGGAACATGATAAAAAATAATAAGGCAGAAATATAATATGGAAAATGGATGAACTCAGTACTATTAATTCAAACCAATCCCAAAAGAGCCCGAACAACAAAGACAACTTCGGGAGAAATTAGTACTAGAGAAAATGAAAATTGAAATTGAGTTATTTAAACTTAGAGTATTGAACAACAAACAAAAATATAAAACAATCGATGAAAAAATGCACATTTAGCTTACTGAGCATGCTGATGAATAGCTTTTGGAAAGTGTTGTAAAACTATGGAAAGATAGCTGTGAGTCAGAAGAAATAAATTCCCTTCAACAGTGGGGAAACTGTTAATTTCTTCCTTAGTTATGAAACTCACTTTAAAAGAAACTACAGTTCAGGTAACCCCTTCCTGAAAAAATCTAGAACAAATACTTTTACAGAACTAAAAATGTGTCCAACTAGATCAAAGTATAAACATCTAAAGAACACAGACACACAAAACCAGCTTCTCACTTGGAAGTAAACGGCTCTCAATCTAGGAATAGGGGCAACTCACTTATAAGAAATACTAGAAGAAACCAACCTAGGTTTAGAAGTAATTATTTCTCCCTAGCAACTATCAACATCCAAGGGACTTTTACCCCTCAACGAAGAAACTCGACCTATGGAATTCCAACTTATTTACCCAGACAGCTAAACCAACCCCTTAGCATCTCAAACATAATTAAGAACCTTGACAATTTATACCAACGAAGAAACCTGAACCACGTAGTTCCAACCAGTTTCCCAGACAACAAACCCAGCTTGCCAACAATCTGAATATAATTAATAACACTGATAATTTCTACCTACCAAATTACAGTAAACATTTTTTAGACTGAGTGGAGAGAAAAAGAGGCACACATTGGAACAAAACATACAAGAGAAACCCAAAGTAATAAATTTATCAAAGAAAACTCTCTCTCTGCAAAAAATCAGTATACTAGTTAAAGAGTTAAAATTTATCCCAACCCCACAAAGATCTAACCAGAATGAAATTAAAGACAATATTTTGGAATTCTGCAGAAAACTACAACTCACAGAAGCACTAACTGACTACAGCAACAAGAATGAATCACTGGTTAGAAACAGAAGCAATTATCTTCCACCTGAAGGTAGGAACAAGACATTAGATGACTTCTGTAACCATATCCAAAATTTCCCAAATACTTTCCGTAAGCGAAAAATTAATCCAAACCTCAACAATCTAGAATGGAAAAATCTAATTAAACTATAAAACAACAAAGAACTGACAATTAAAGAAGCAGACAAAGGAAGTGCTGTAGTCCTAATGGACACAGAATACTACAATCATCTAATATTATCCATGCTAGAAAATGATACCTTCTACAAAAAAGTTGTAAACTATAAACACCAAAAAGCAATGGAAAATCTTGCATCCTTAATTCTTCTACATGGAAAAGGCCTGACAGAAAAAAGAAATCCGTTATATCACGAACTTTAAATTTAAACCTAGTCATTTTTACAGCCTACTAAAATACATAAGAACAAGATAGTTAATGAAGCCTGCAAACAATCACCAGGTAAATACATAAATATCCTAGTGCCAGAAGATTTAAAGTTATGACCCATTATAGCTGGCCCAGAATAGAAGCAATAAAATTCTGGCTGGAAAAGTATTCCGAACTACTTCTAGAATGCATAAACTAGGTTTTTATAATTGAAACTTGAAAATTTATATTTCAGAACAATTATTTCCTATTTGATGACACCTACTATCATAAAAAATGTGGAACTGCAATGGGAACGAAAGCAGCCCCTGTTCTTGCAAGCCTAATAATGGGATATTTTGAATTTACCATATATGAAGTGTTACTGCAAAAATATGGATATCCATTTCACTATTATATAATTGAGAACTGGAAAAGATACCTGGATGACTGCTTTATCATTTGGAAGCCATTGATGAACTATTGGAATTTAAATCAATACAAAATAATATAAACCCTAAAATGCATAGATATTATGATTGAAAAGTCAACAACCAAATTGTAACTGACATTTATCATAAACCAACACACTCAAAGCAATATCTCCTGTGTAGCTCATGCTACCTGTAGCACATCAAAAGAAAATTTCCCTTTAATTTAGCAAAAAGGATTTGCACAATAGTGTCTGATGGAAATACTCAGGATGTTCATCTTCAAGATCTCAGGACAACACTAATTGAAAGACAATATCCACCTCACTTATAGACGATGGAATTAAGCATGCTAAGATATTAGGCATTAAAATACTAAGGGTAACAAAACGTAACACCACACCTTATCTCAACACACTACTGTATATATCACCTCATAACCCAAATAGCAATGAGGCATACAACACTATTGTAGAAAATCTACCAATGCTCACTAGGGATCCAAAAAGGAACAACATTTTGAAAAACACATAAATTCATCAAATGCAAAGAGCAACGCAAATTGCTGAAAAGACTTCTGACAAATGCGAAACTTTATGAAACAACCACGAAACCAATGGTTAAAAAATGTGGATACCTAAACAGTGGAACATACCCCAACCTACTGGAAGGCTTGGAATTCCTATTCAAACAAGGAGAGAGGTTCACAATTAAAATCAACTTCACTTCTACTTCCATGAATCTAATTTATGCTATAACCTGTTCAGGTTGCGAACATAACTATACAGGACAGACAAGCATGACACTGAGACAGAGAACCACACTACAGAAGGAACAGATCCAGTTCCTGCAATACAAACAGATTCCTTTGAATGAACACATAGAAAGATGTGCAAGTAATATCCAACCAAACTTCAGTTTTCCCATCTACCAGTGCAAAGAGACAATTTCTGTACAAGAATGTTTAAATAAAGAAAATCTGTTCATCAAAAAATACAGAGCACATCTAAATATGAATGCATAACCGACTTTGGTCTCAGAATATATTTTAATTCATGATTACATACAATGTACATATTTCATCTCACTACTTTAGCTTTTACGTTATCGTATATATATTTATCCTTCACCCATAAAAAGATGGGCAATTACCTCCCCTGTCCTCAATAATAATGATCACCAATTACCTCTCCTTAGATTTTTCTACTTATTGAATCATTTATTCACAAACTTCTCCACACACAACATGGACTAAAGTTTTCTTAAGAAAATACGAAATTACAATAATTTCAATGTCATGATTAGCAAAAGCGAAACCGGTTGACAAATACAATACTCTTTCACTTATAAAATGTATTAAAAAATATATTAAAACTATGTAAACTGAGCACATTTTCCTTTTTTTTTATATATTTATTTTTTGAATTGCAACTCATCACGTGGGGATAATCGAAATTTTCCTCCTCCCTTCTTGTTCTGCTCTGTAAGGATTTTATCCTATATATGCCGTTCTATCAGTACTTACATGTTGAAATATATATCTTTGTACTTATACTACAATATATTTCAGCACTTCAAAAACAAACTTATGTTTGTTTACATACACTATAATATATATATATATATATATATACTCTTACTCTTTACTCTTTTACTTGTTTCAGTCATTTGACTGCGGCCATGCTGGAGCACCACCTTTAATCGAGCAACGGGACTTATTCTTTTGTAAGCCCAGTACTTATTCTATCGGTCTCTTTTGCCGAACCGCTAAGTAACGGGGACATAAACACGCCAGCATCGGTTGTCAAGCAATGCTAGGGGGACAAACACAGACTTACAAACACACACACGCATATATATACATATATACGACGGGCTTCTTTCAGCTTCCGTCTACCAAATCCACTCACAAGGCTTTGGTCAGCCCGAGGCTATAGTAGAAGACACTTGCCCAAGGTGCCACGCAGTGGGACTGAACCCGGAACCATGTGGTTGGTAAACAAGCTACTTACCACACAGCCACTCCTATATATATATATATATGCATATATGTGTGTGTGCATATGTATGCATGTGTGCCCGTGTTTGTCTTCTACCACTGTTTGACAACTGGTATTGTGTTTATGTTCCTGTAGTAGTTTGTCGAAAAAGACCAACAGAAGAAGTACCTGACTTAAAAGCAAAGCCATTTCATTCAACTCGATTTCTTCAAGGCCTGGCCACAGTCTCATGGCTGAAACAAGTAAAGGATAAAAGACCGTGTGCCTTGGTCTATATCAAACATAAATCTATTTCTTTTAAGACAGAAGTATTCGATTGAAGGCACACCCACACACATGTGTGTATATGCATATATAGGCACAGGTGTGGCTGTGTGGTAAGAAGCTTGCATCCCAACCACATCGTTCCAGGTTCAGTCCCACTGCGTAGCACCTTGGACAAGTGTCTTCTACTTTAGCCTCGGACCAACCAGAGCCTTGTCAGTGGATTTGGTAGACATAAACTGAAAGAAGCCTGTTTTCTGTGTCTGTGATTGTTCTCCCCACCATGGCTTGACAACCGATGTCGGTGTGTTTATGTCCCTGTAACTAAGTGATTCAGCAAAAGGAACCAATAAAATAAGTTCTAGGCTTCCAAAGAATAAGTCCTGGGGTTGATTTGTCCGACTAAAGGCGGTGCTCCAGCATGGCCGCAGTCAAATGACTGAAACAAGTAAAGAGTAAAAGAGCACACACACACACACAAACACAAACACATACATGGTGGGCTTCTGTAGAATTTTGATTGACCAAGTTCTCTAGTAAAACGTTGGTTGCTCTAGGACTATAGAAAAAGTTATCTACCCAAATTTACACAATATGGGGTTGAATCTGAAGCCACATAGTTATGATATGAACTTTTCAATCACATTGTCATATCTGTGCATATGTATATGGTTAATAAGTACACTTATAACACACACACACACACATATACACATATCTTTATATATAAAAGTCAAGTTGTGTGTCTGTCTCCTACGATTTAGATTCCTAACTACTCCCACATTTTGCGGTGCAGTTTAACCAAAACCGGGTATCTTATAGTCGTGATTCATATCGAGCCCTTCTGGGTATTAGCGCGCGTCTACGATGAGTCTACAATTTAAAAAAAAATTTATCATCATTTTTTTTCCATTTTAATGCATTTTTTTCGCTATTATATAAGGGAATTAACTCTCTAAAAATGTCTACGATGAGTCAACGATTTAAAAAAATTTACCATAATTTTTTTCCCATTTTTAATGCATTTTTTTGCTAATTTTTGGCTATAACTCTCTAAAAATGCTTATATAGTTATTTCCCTTACAAACCCGAGCAACGCCGGGTGATACTGCTAGTATATATATATAAAGATAAGAACATTCAAATGTCTCAAAAAATTGTTTCATAACCTAAAGCCTGTAAAGATAATTTATATTATTATATTTGATAATAAATTACATGCCTGCATTAATGAAGAAGGATTCATTAAGGAATTTTTTTATGAGTACTAGCAGATTACTTGAATTCATATATTGTCACTTAAATGTACACACACACACAAACATATATATATATAATTTTCTTTTTTTATGTGTGTGTGTGTGCGTGTATGTTTGTGTGTATATATATATATATATATACATATACATATACATATACATATATATATGTGTATGTGTCTGTATATATATATATATATGTGTGTGTGTGTGTATATATATATAATAATAATTAGAGTACATTTAAACACAAAGAGGCGAGCCCTTAAACAGGTTGCCTAACATACTAGAAAGAACAGTCAAAAAATCCAAACCACATTAAGAGCAATTTCAGAGGGATTGAAAAATAAAAACATTTACTATGTTTTACAGCTAGACTTCAGGTTTCGAACTTTAATTAGCAAATAAAATAACTTGCAAGGTGAAGTTCTCATCAGTGGATACACACAAAACATTAACATATAAATTAGAAACCAAATAACACATGTGTCTTCCTTATATATTATAATTTTTCAAATCCTCCACGCAAGCACAGATTTAATCAGCAGCAAAAAATATATACAATATGGGGATTTAGTTCACAAGTAATCTGAATGATTAGGTATGCTAGGTAAGTGCTTTAATGGATTACTAGGGCTCCAAGGTTATAGCCAAGATGGTAGT
This sequence comes from Octopus sinensis, assembly GCF_006345805.1. Classification (NCBI taxonomy): domain Eukaryota; kingdom Metazoa; phylum Mollusca; class Cephalopoda; order Octopoda; family Octopodidae; genus Octopus; species Octopus sinensis. The sequence continues at coordinate 5,675,719 of NC_042998.1, read as the reverse complement.
TATGGAGCCATTGCAGATTTCTGATATGGCGGATTTCCAATAATAATAATGTATATGACTCAAGATGTTTGCCTTGCCTTAGTGTTTGCTGTCCTCTTGAACAATTTTATATATGTGTATAGGAAAATAAATAAATATACACACATATACTCTTTTACTTGTTTCAGTCATTTGACTGTGGCCATGCTGGAGCACCGCCTTTAGTCGAGCAAATCAACCCCGGGACTTATTCTTTGTAAGCCCAGTACTTATTCTATCGGTCTCTTTTGCCGAACCACTAAGTGACGGGGACGTAAACACACCAGCATCGGTTGTCAAGCAATGCTAGGGGACAAACACAGACACACAAACATACATGCACACACACATATATATATATATACATATATACGACAGGCTTCTTTCAGTTTCCATCTACCAAATCCACTCACAAGGCATTGGTTGGCCCGGGGCTATAGCAGAAGATACTTGCCCAAGATGCCACGCAGTGGGACTGAACCCGGAACCATGTGGTTGGTTAGCAAGCTACTTACCACACAGCCACTCCTGCGCCTATATACATGTTTTTAAATATTTTTTTTAAAGCCCAAACAATGCAAGTTAAAATAAATTAAAATTATAGGCTGATGGTTGGTACTGGTGTTTTAATATTTTGGGGTTAGGACCCCTTTCTTTAGAAAATCTACAGAGATACATATATGAAGGCTTTAGTGAAAATATTTGGTTATGAAAGGAATACAATAATGACACAACTATGCCTATGTCCAATTGTTAATCTAAATTTGAGCATGGTATTTACATATCCCATAAAGATACATGTTTCAAATGTGCAATGCAAATGGTTAAGCCAAACATGTGACTGAATTTGTGCAGTTAATTTCTAAAGTAATAACAATAGAAACAGAATAATTGTAATAAATCTTGCTATAAATTATTGCATAATGTTCGACAAAGATACAAGGCCACACATTTGGAAAGAAAGGAATTGCCAATTAAATGAATCTCAGTACATGAGTCATGCTTTATTTCATTGACCCTGGAAGGGATAGTAGTAATGTTGAACTCAGAGCATACAAAGGTGTAACTAAATACCATGAGGCATTTTGTCCAATACTCAAAATGATACTGAGATAAACTGTCACATGGTTAAGATCTACTGCATATGTCAGAGAGAACATGGGTTCAATCTCATGGTGATCCCATAAATAAACCAGTAACAACAAACATACCAGAGAGGCAAGTCACATATATATATATGTGAGTGTGTGTGTATATATATATGCTGTCATCATTGTCATCATCATCATTTAACATCTGCTTCCCACGCTGGCATGGGTTAGACGGTTTGACTGACAGAAACGAGCTGGCAGAAACGTTAACACACTGGGCAAAATGCTTAGCAGTATTTCGTCTGCCGTTACGTTCTGAGTTCAAATTCCGCCGAGGTCGACTTTGCCTTTCATCCTTTCGAGGTCGATTAAATAAGTACCAGTTACGCACTGGAGTCGATGTAATCGACTTAATCCATTTGTCTGTCCTTGTTTGTTCCCTCTGTGTTTAGCCCCTTGTGGGTAGTAAAGAAATAGGTTTGACTGACACTGGTAGGCTGGAGATCTGCCCCAGTTTCCAGTCTGATGTGGCATGGTTTCTATGTCTGGATTCCCTTCCTAACACCAACCACTCTAAGAGTGTAATGGGGGGGCTTTTTACATCCCACCAGCATGGGTGCCTGTTATGTGACATCAGCATCATCCACAACTATGCTTTATATATACATATATCATCATCATCATCATCATCATCATTTAGCGTCCGTTTTCCATGCTAGCATGGGTTGGACGGTTCTACTGGGGTCTGTGAAGCCAGAAGGCTTCATCAGGCCCAGTCAAATCTGGCAGTGTTTCTATGGCTGGATGCCCTTCCTAACGCACAAACCACCTCGTGAGTGTAGTGGGTGCTTTTTACGTGCCACCCGCACTGGTGCCAGACAGAGCTGGCAAACGGCCACGAACGAACGGATGTGCTTTTTATGTGCCACCGGCACAGAGGGCCAGGCGAGGCTGGCAATGGACACGAAACGGGGCGGTGCTGGCAACGGTCGCGAAACGGAAAGTTCTCTTACATGCCACTGGCACTGGTAACGCATCTGCAATTTCCATTGATCGATTTCGATTCTGATCCTCACTTGCGTCAATGGGTCTTCACAAGCAGAGTTTCGACATGCCACCGGCACTGGTTAGACATCCGCAATTTCCATTGATCGATTTCGATTCTGATCCTCACTTGCCTCAACACGTCTTCACAAGTAGAGTTTTGTGTCCCAAGAAAGGAAGGTATGCATACGTAGGCTGGCTCCATCCCATGTAGAAGGCCACGGGTTGTGGACTCACTTGTCCTGCCGGGTCTTCTCGCGCACAGCACACTTCCAGAGGTCTCGGTCTCTAGTCATTTCCTCAGTGAGACCTAAAGTTTGAGGGTCGTGCTTCCCCACCTCGTCCAGGTTTTCCTGGGTCTGCCTCTTCCACAATGTCCCTCAACCGCTAGGGTGTGGCACTTTTTCACACAACTATCTTCATCCATTCTCGCACATGACCATACCAGAGCAAACGTCTCTCTTGCACACCACAACTGATGCTTCTTAGGTCCAGCTTTTCTCTCAAGGTACTTACACTCTGCCGAGTGTGAGTACCGGCATTACACATCCATCGGAGCATACTGGCTTCATTTCTAGCGAGCTTACGCATATCCTCAGCAGTCACGGCCCATGTTTCACTGCCATGTAGCATGGCTTGTTCGTACACACGCATCATACAGTCTGCCTTTCACTCTGTGCGAGAGGCCTTTTGTCACCAGCAGAGGTAAGAGCTCTCTGAACTTTGCCCAAGCTATCCTTACTCTAGCAGTTACACTTTCAGCACACCCGCCCCCGCTGCTGACTTGGTCACCTAGGTAACGGAAACTATCAACTATTTCTAGTTTTTCTCCCGGAAAGTGATGGAAGTTTTCTCAGAGCATTTTCAGTGTTTATTGTTCCTGAGCATCTGCCACATACAAAACCATCTTCCTAGTTAGCCTTCCTTTGACATTGCTGCATCTCTTAGTGTCCATAGCTTACACACTTGGTGCATCTTATAGAGTTTCTACCTACACCTTTTCTACAGATCGAGCAGGGCCATCTACCTGAAGGTGTTTGTGATTTGTCTACCTTCCTACTGATTACGACTTTGGTTTTAGCTAGATTGACTCTGAGACCCTTCGATTCTAATCCTTGTTTCCACACCTGAAACTTCTCCTCCAGTTCTGATAGCGACTCAGCAATTAGAGCAAGGTCATCAGCATAGAGGAGCTCCCAAGGGCATCCTGTCTTGAATTCCTCCGTTATTGCCTGGAGGACTATGATAAATAGGAGGGGGCTGAGTACTGAGCCTTGGTGGACCCCTACCTCTACCCGGAATTCTTCACTGTACTCATTTCCAACCCTCACCCTACTAGCGGCATCCCTATACATGGCCCGCACAGCTCTCACTAACCATTCATCTATCCCTAGTTTTCTCATTGCCCACCAGATAAGGGATCGGGGGACCTTGTCGAAGGCTTTCTCCATGTCAACAAAAGCCAGGTACAGGGGCTTATCTTTGGCTAGGTATTTCTCCTGCAGCTGCCTTACCAGGAATATAGCATCAGTAGTACTTTTCCTGGCACAAACCCAAACTGCATCTCATCTAAACTAACTCTCTCTCTAATTAGTTGGGCTATGACCCTCTCCGTAACCTTCATCACCTGGTCCAACAGCTTGATACCTCTGTAGTTATTTGTATCTAGGGCATCACCTTTACCTTTGTAGCAGTTGACTATTATACTGCTACACCAGTCATTGGGTATGACCCCTTTGTGTATCACCTGATTAACTATATGGGTGATTAGGCTATAGCCGACACTACCAGACATTTTGAGCATCTCTGCAGTGATTTATATATATATATAATATACACATGCGCATATGCACACACACACACACACCGATGTATATATATATAAGCTATAAAATGTCTGGAAGTATGAGAGGTGAATATATTTTATTTACATTATTTACATTTGATGGATATTTGTCCTCATCTTGCTTGTTGTTAACACAATGTTTCGGCTGATATACCCTCCAGCCTTCACCAGGTGTTTTGTGGAAATTTCTAACCTGGGTTCTCATTCCTAAGGTATTTTTCGATGTTGTTGTTGTTATTATTATTATTATTATTATTATTATTCAGTAGTTTTATTTTAATAGCGTGCTTTCACTTCACTACCGAGCACAGCTCTGTGTGCCTTGGGTATGTGCTGTGATTTGTTGTGATGCTCTGATGGTTATTGTATGGAAAGTGTTCTGTGTAGGATGTGTGCAGTGCCTAGTAGTGCAATTTTCTGTATGTTATATGTGTTTGTAAGTCCTGGTGTTTTTGTTATGTATTTGTCTGAATATTTAAAAAAATTTTTTATTATTATTATTATTATTATTATTATATTATTATTATTATTATTGTTATTATTATTGTTGTTATTATTATTATTGTTATTATTATTATTGTTATTATTATTATTATTATTATTATTATTATTATTAATATTATTATAATCATTATATATATATATACATACAACGGGTTTCTTTCAGTTTCAATCTACCAATTCCACTCACAAGGCTTTGGTTGGCCCAAGGCTTTAGTAGAGGACACTTACCCAAGCTGCTATGCAATGGGACTCAGCCTGGAACATTGTGGTTGTAAAGCAAGCTTCTTAGTATGCAGCCATGCCTGCATCTATATAAAAAAAAATTGTATTTTATTTATATAATTATATAGGTGCTGGAGTGGCTGTGTAGTAAGTAGCTTGCTTACCAACAACATGGTTCCGGGTTCAGTCCCACTGAGTGGCATCTTGGGCAAGTGTCTTCTACTATTGCCCCGGGCTGACCAAAACCTTGTGAGTGGATTTGGTAGACGGAAACTGAAAGAAGCCTGTTGTATATATGTATATATATATATGTGTGTGTGTGTGTTTGTATGTCTGTGTTTGTCCCCCTAGCATTGCTTGACAACCGATGCTGGTGTGTTTACGTCCCCATCACTTAGTGGTTCGGCAAAAAAGGGATCCGATAGAATAAGTGCTGGGCTTACAAAGAATAAGTCCTGGGGTCGATTTGCTCGACTAAAGGCGGTGCTCCAGCATGGCTGCAGTCAAATGACTGAAACAAGTAAAAGAATAAAAGAATAAATACGATTAGGAATTGTATAAAAAAGGTAAAATATTCTGTGTATTGTAGAAGTATAACCAATTTATTGCTGATAAATTGTAACAACAAAATCTTATATGGACCTACAAGCGCCATATGGACTGGGAAAAGTATGGCCCAAGGAACTTTCTAAATGGTATGCTTGGCAAAAAAGTTAATTTTTAGTTGTGCAGCCCGGCTGATAATAAGGTAAGAGTCATGTGGTTCCTGTCATGAAAAAGGGGTTGCCCATACCTGTTCTCAGTGTAAGGAGAGATGGATTAGAATTCCTTGACTCTTCAGATGCTCTACATGCACTGAGCAGCAAGCTTTAGATGTAATGAGAGACTGAGGTGGAACTTCTGTTTACATTGCAGAAAGTGTGGTGGCTGTGTGGTAAGAAGCTTGCTTCTCAACCACATGCTTCCGGGTTCAGTCCCAGTGTGTGGCATGTTGGGTAAGTGTCTTCTACTATAGCATTGGGTGCTATAGTTAAAGACAATAGAAGACTTCTACTATAGCCTCATGAGTGGAATAGGTAGGCAAAAACTGAAAGAACGTGGCGACCTGGTAGAAACTTTAGCATACCAGACAACAATGCTTAGCGGTAATTCGTCCGTCTTTACGTTCTGAGCTCAAATTCCACCGAGGTCGACTTTGCCTTTCATACTTTCGGGGTCGATGAAATAAGTACCAGTTACGCACTGGGGTCGATGTAATCGACTTAATCCGTTTGTCTATCCTTGTTTGTCCCCTCTATGTTTAGCCCCTTGTGGGCTATAAAGAAATAAGAAACTGAAAGAAGCTTGTCGTGTATATATGTGTGCATGCATGCATGCATGTGTGTGAGTGTGTGTGTGTATGTGTGTGTGTGTGTGTGCGTGTGCGTGCGTGTGTGTTTGTCTCCCACCACTGCATAGTGTGTTTATGTTACCATATCTTAGCAGTTTTGCAAAGAAGACCAATAGAAAAGAGACCAAGCTTTAAAAAAAGTGAAGTAGTGGGGTTGATTCGTTCAACTAAAATGTTCTTCAAGGTGGTGCCCCAGCATGGCCACAGTCTAATGACTGAAACAAATAAAAGATAAAACATAATATATATATATATATATATATATATATATATGTGTGTGTGTATATATGTATATAGGTATATATGTATATATTTGGGCTTCCTGCTATATAAACAATAGAAGATTGAATATGATATGTAGATGGGCTTTTCAATTATTTTTTCCCTGTGAATTCGATATTGTTTTCTTTGATACTGTCATCAAATTAGATTACTATTTTATTTTGGTCTACTGCTCTTGTGTTTTTGTGAATCACTTGAAGTGAAATGGACAGGATGTTGCGTTGCTAACAGAACAATAAAACGTCCATGTTGATTATCAGATCAATCATGAAGCAGTGTAAAAATTATTCCAGCTGGACTATCACATCATATTTTCAGGGACCACACATTGCTGACTACAACATTTCACTCTTTCTTACCTTACTCTCTCCCCTATCACACTTAGAACACTCTACCCAGTGTTAATTTATATTACCGTTCCCAACACCACTACTCCTCTTTTCCTTGCTACACCACCTTAAAGCATGAAGCTGCCAATCATTGTCTCTCTTCCATTTCTCCCTCCCCTTTTGTCCTATTCACTCTGTCTGAGCCATCCTTTTCATACTTATAATATGGCAATGTCTGCCATAGACAAATGGGAACAACAGAGCATAGGGAGAACTATTTAGCCTTGTAGGGTACAATGCAATCTTTATAGTGTGCAGGAGTGGCTGTGTGGTAAGTAGCTCTTGCTTACCAACCACATGGTTCTGGGTTCAGTCCCACTGCATGGCACCTTGAGTAAGTGTCTTCTTCTATAGCCTTGGGTAGACCAAAGCCTTGTGAGTGGATTTGGTAGATGGAAACTGAAAGAAGCCTGTCGTATATATGTATATATATGTGTGTGTGTGTGTGTTTATGTGTCTGTGTTTCCCCACTACCAACATCACTTGACAACCGATGCTGGTGTGTTTATGTCCCTGTAACTTAGCGGTTCGGCAAAAGAGACTGATGGAAACTGAAAGAAGCCTGTCATATATATCTATATATATATATGTGTGTGTGTTTATGTGTCTGTGTTTCCCCACCACCAACATCGCTTGACAACCGATGCTGGTGTGTTTATGTCCCTGTAACTTAGCGGTTCGGCAAAAGAGACTGATAGAATAAGTACTAGGCTTACAAAGAATAAGTCCTAGGCTTACAAAGAATAAGTCCTGGGGTCGATTTCCTCGACTAAAAGGTGGTGCTCCAGTATGGCCGCAGTCAAATGACTGAAACAGGTAAAAGAGTAGAAGAGTGCTGGTGCAAAATAAAATATACTCAATACATTTTGTGAAGCAATTAGTGTTAGGAAGGGCATGTTGTCATAGATGCCATATCAAATGAAATATAGAAGCAAGATATGGTCTCTGAACTCTTCCAGAAGTGCAGCAACTCTGAATAAGAGCTAATCTGGATTTGAACTGGGATGACACATGCAATCCATGACAGCCTGGAAAACAGATATAAAATGTGAATGATAATGAATGACCTAGAATTACACAATCTGTTGTCTTTCATTTTGGAAGATGAAAGGGTGTGATGTCAAGGAGGTTTGTTAATTTTTTTGCATGTATAGATATCTATGTGTGTATGTCTATGTCTCCGTATCAGTCCCCTCATCACCACTTGACAACTGCTAACTCAGCAGTTTGTCAAAAGAGACCAATAGAATAAGTGCTAGGCTTAACCCATATATACACCTGGTTGCGCTTTTGCAATGCAAGACCTGCTCCTACTTGTTCGGACATGAACTCACTGGGGAACACCTGACTCAGAATGCAAAATGTTCAGTAGGTAGTCGATACCCATAGCTAACAACTGCATAATATCCTTCTTTTCCAGATTGTAAAAGCTTACCATAATGTTTAATCTAAATAGTGAAATTTTTTATTGGCATATAAGAGCACCCTCCGAGCGTGATCGTTGTCAGAG
>NC_042998.1:5652423-5657423 GCF_006345805.1 Octopus sinensis | reverse complement strand
TGTAGTTCTGCAAGGTATGTGGATGTTAGATGATGATAATGATGATCTATATATTTTTTGTGAAAAATGTTCCTGTCTGTGTGGTATGTAGCTTGCTTACCAACCACATCGTTCCGGGTTCAGTCTTACTGCGTGGCACCTTGGGCAAGTGTCTTCTGCTATAGCCTCGGGCTGACCACAGACTTGTGACTGGATTTGATAGACAGAAGCTAAAAGAAGCCCGTCGTATATATGTATATATAAATATATATATATATTTGTGTGTGTGTATCTGTATTTGTCCCCACCAACATCGCTTGACAACCGATGCTGTTGTGTTTACGTCCCCATAACTTAGGGGTTCAGCAAAAGAGACCAATAGAATAAGTACCAGGCTTACAAAGAATAAGTCCTGGGGTTGATTTCCTGGACTAAAGGCGGTGCTCCAGCATGGCCACAGTCAAATGACTGAAACAAGCAAAAGAGTAAAAGAGTAGAGTAAAGAGTATTTCTAGTTTATATAATATCATCAACAAAGAAAAAATAATTAAAAAATTAGATAATTAAAAATGGATCACAGAATGGAATGTCAAACCGTGCTGTTGTTCTTCATTACTTTAAATGTCTACAAAGATAACTAATTACTCCTCTCCAAATGTGGATTGTTAAATCTCACCACAAGTAAACAGGTCATAGTTAGAAAGCATTTTCTCAACTCCATAATCTTAAAGATTAAGCATGTCCAAAAAAATTACTGCACTGGAATGGCAGTGGCATTGTAATTAAGTGGTTTGGAAGTATAGAAAATAAAGCACTTGGAAGATTCTCCTACTTTGATATAGAAGAATCTTAACCACCAATTTCAAGATCCTTTCTGCAGAAAGAATTAGAATTCAGAAAAATATTTTCTGCCATTAGCAAGATTGGTATCAGTAGGCTCTGTTATTATCTGCCAGCATCTTTGTTGAGCCTTTTGATGCATCCACGGGTAGTTTGAATGATGTTGATGTCTGTATATGAACTTGAAGGCTTGAATATCTCTGGCTTACTAGAAAAAAGAAAAGACTTTTCCTGCATTGGTTTAGGTAGAGATGAGAATGGTTTGGCAATCTCCCAATATGTAAATGGCCAAATCATAGATAAATTTTTTTAAATGTTATAATAAAAATAATAATGAAGTTATTGTATACAGTGCTCAGGTGCACCACAACTTGTCAAAAGTGCGTATAAAGCATCTGCAGTAATGTACAAATGTCTGGGAAGTGAACAGGGTATGAGTCAGATCGATGCTCATTTTATCAAACTGGAAAGGATAAAAGGAAAAGTCAACCTCGGCTGCATTTGAACTCAGGACATAAAAATGGACAAAATACCACTTAGCATTTTTCCCAGTACGATAACAATTCAGCCAGTTTGCTGCCTTAATTGATATAAATATTAAAAAAGTCATTTATCTCTAGAAAAAATATGAGGTTAACACAGAAAAAAAAGATTATAACTTTAACACATGACTCATCCCAGACAGGTAAAAATGTTTAGGTTTAAGAAATTTTATTTAAAAATCACCATCTGCATCATTTTAAGAAATATCATTTTCTTTAGATCTCATGTTAGACTTCACTACAGATAATCACTTACCTTATAGAAATCTAAATGAAAATATATTATTCATAAATAAAAACTCTTTCCATCTGCTCACAGTCATAAAACAAACTTCGTAAACGACTTTATCAAAAAAATACTGAATCTATTTTCTGACAAAAATCAATTACTCTGAACTCCATTATAATGATACAAAGAAGTGGGTTTTTAGAAACAATAGAATACATGGAAGAAGCCCCTTGGTATATGATAACTAAGAATATTATACATCTAATATATAGAAGCACTCCGTCGGTTATGACGATGAGGGTTCCGGTTGATCCGAACCAACGGAACAGCCTACTCGTGAAATTAACGTGTAAGTGACTGAGCACTCCACAAACACGTGCACCCTTAACGTAGTTCTCGGGGGATATTCAGCGTGACACAGAGAGTGACAAGGCCGGTCCTTTGAAATACAGGTACGACAGAAACAGGAAGTAAGAGTAAGTTGTGGTGAAAGAGTACAGCAGGGATCACCACCATCCCCTGCCAGAGCCTCGTGGAGCTTTAGGTGTTTTCGCTCAATAAACACTCACAACGCCCGGTCTGGGAAGCGAAACCACGATCCTATGACCGCGAGTCCGCTGCCCTAACCACTGGGCCATTGCGCCTCCACATTATACATCGGGGGTTTAACAAGATACTCTTGTAGTATGTGTATAGTGTCTAATATACATACATATTGGGTTGGCTCAAAAGTTTGTTCCCTTTACTCCTTGGTGTGTATATACTCCTTAGATACTTGATACCATTCCATTTTTACCTTGGTTTATGAATACTCGTTAAATATCTGACTAACATAATTAGATGCAATATCTGACTAATGTAATTCAATGCAAACTTCTGTTGAGACTGGTTGTATTTTTTGTGCCTGAGATCACCCTGGAAATGGAGAACCAAAATGAACATTAATCAACATGTCATTATTTACATTATTTACATTCGATGGATATTTGTCCTCATCTTGCTTGTTGTTAACACAATGTTTCAGCTGATATACCCTCCAGCCTTCTTCAGGTGTCTTGGGAAAGTTTCAAACCTGGGTTCTCATTCCTAAGGTATTTTTCGATGTTATTATTATTTTTATTATTATAATTATAATTATTATTATTATTATTATTATTATTATTATTATTATTATTATTATTATTCTTATTATTATTGTTATTGTTATTGTTATTGTTCAGGTCGCTGCTTGGAACCGAACTCAAAATCTTGGGGTTAGTAGCCTGCGCTCTTAACCACTATGTTTTATATTTTTTAAAAAAGCAAGAACGTATTGCAAAAATCTACAGGAAGATACAAGCTGTGTATGGAGAAAAACACCCTTATGGTACATATATGCCAAAAGTCGTTTTCAAGATTTCGTTTGGGAATTTTTTCCTTTTAAGTTGTACCTCACTCTGGCCAACCAAATAAGATTAACAGCAACAAAGGAAGGAGTTATTCAAGACCAACAACTGTTATATGACCAGGATGATTATACATATATGCTCCAAATATCCAAATCAAGAGTTGAAAACCATCTGCATCAATTTGGTTATGTCAGCGAGCTCAATGTTTGTGTCTTACATTAGTTGAATGAGGAGAAGCTGACCCAATGAATGACCATCTTCAGTTTGTTACAGATGCACGAAGAAAAATTATGCATTTCTGATAGAAAGTGGATCTCTCTCTCTTTACTCTTTTACTTGTTTCAGTCATTTGACTGCGGCCATGCTGGAGCACCGCCTTTAGTCGAGCAAATCGACCCCGGGACTTATTCTTTGTAAGCCCAGTACTTATTCTATTGGTCTCTTTTGCCGAACCGCTAAGTGACGGGGACGTAAACACACCAGCATCGGTTGTCAAGCAATGCTAGGGGGACAAACACAGACACACAAACACACAAACACACACATACATATATATATATATACATATATAAGACAGGCTTCTTTCAGTTTCCGTCTACCAAATCCACTCACAAGGCATTGGTCGGCCCGGGGCTATAGCAGAAGACACTTGCCCAAGGTGCCATGCAGTGGGACTGAACCCGGTACCATGTGGTTGGTTAGCAAGCTACTTACCACACAGCCACTCCTGCGTCTATAACAATATGAAATGCAAAGGTTCATGGAGGGATCATGATGAATCACCACAAGCACCTCTAAGCAGGACATCACTTGGAGAAGGTTATGCTTTCAATTTGGTTGGATTAGAAGGATGCCGGCTTTTATGAGCTTCTTCCCATAAACAAGACCATCAATTTGGATATTTACTATGACCAGCTGGACAAATTAAATGCAATAGTCCACCAGAAGGGTCCATCACTTGCTAATTTTAAGGGCATAGTCTTTCATCACAACAATGCCAGACCACACATTCCTTTTCAGACGTGGCAGAAGAAGCAGGGGATTGGCTGGGAAGTATTGCCACACCCTCCACATTCATCCAACCTTGCATCTTTAGATTTCCACCTGTTTTGATTTCTCCAGAATCCGTTGAATAGACAGATCTTCAGCTCTGAAGAGGATGTCAAAATTCACCTGGAAAAGTTCATTTCTAGTGAAATCATGAAATATTCTTTCACCAGGAAGTAATTGACCTGTTCACAAGATGGCAGAAGAAACCAAAACTAACTGGAAACTATATCACTGATTGAATAAATTAATCTATGTCTAAAACTTGTGTCTTGTTTTTGGCAAGCCCAATACTTCATGTCAATGATAAAAATATATTTCTCCACCAGCCACAAATATTATATTCTCTTTATCAAAAATAGTGTAAAGGTTAACCTTGCATTACCTTCCAAATACCTCAACATAGCAAAAGTAATAGAACTAAAACCACCTTAAGCCAACTTTCAGAACATAATTTAAGTAACATCATATCCTTCCTACTAAATGGCAAATGATTCACAAATGTGCTAGTGTACATAGTTAAAATAAAATCAAAGATGATATTAAAACGAGCAATATACAGCTAACAGAGAATACATTTAAAAATAGCCATAAGCAACATACTTACTTCTTCAAGCCTAGACATAAAATAGATTTTGCTTCTCTACATCAATATGTCTGTAAATTGGAAAGTAAAACAAGTTAATCTGGCTTATTGTTGAAACAGAAGCCTCATATTCTGATAGATCAAAAATTTGTAAGTTACATATGATTGGGAAATATAATATTAATACAAACTTTCAAAATATTAAAAAACTCAGAAATGTGATTTCAGGTTCACTCCCACTGTACAGCACCTTGGGCAAGTGTCTTCTAATATAGCCTGTATAAATATATATATATATATAACGGGAAGCTTTATGAAAATAAACAAAAGACGAAGGCAGGTGGAAAACAAACGAACAATTGTATTAGTATGGCGCTCAGGAAATATAA
>NC_042998.1:5627423-5647423 GCF_006345805.1 Octopus sinensis | reverse complement strand
GATTTGGTAGATGGAACCTGAAAAAACTCTTCATATTTATATTTATATAGAATTGTGTGTGTGTGTGTGTGCATGTCGTACGTATGTATATATCTGTGTGTCTTTGTGCTAGTGTTTGTGTTTGTCTTCTACCAATGCTTGACAATTAGTGCTGGTTTGTTTACATCCTTGTAACTTAGCAGTTCAGCATAAGAGACTGATAACATAAATACCAGGCTAAAAGGAAAAGAAAACTAAAGAGAACTGGGGTCAATTCATTCAGCTAAAACCTTCCAAAGTGGTGTCTCATGCTAACTTTGCTTTTCATCCTTTTGAGGTTGATGAAATAAGAACTGGTGGTGGTGGGGGTCATGTAATCAACTAGCACTCTTCCCCCAAATTTCAGAGAGAGAGAGAGCACTCCGTTAGTTGCGACGAGGGTCCCGATCAACGGAACAGCTTGCTCGTGAAATTAACGTGCAAGTGACTGAGCAATCTCAGGGAGATTCAGCGTGACACAAAGTGTGACAAGGCTGGCCCTTTGAAATACAGGTACAACTCATTTTTGCTAGCTGAGTGGACTGGAGCAATGTGAAATAAAGTGTCTTGCTGAAGGGCACAACGCGTCGCCGAGAATTGAACTCGTGACCTTACAATCGTGAGCCAAATGCCTTAACCACTAAACCATGCGCCTTCACCAGAGTAATTAACACAAAGATGAAAAGCAATGAAGAGAGGTTGTCTCTCTGGAATATTCCCCAGTGTATTTTCGTATTTCCCAATGATTTATTTGTGCATGTTACTTCTACTTTCTATGACCCCTTTATCTTTTTCTTAAAACAGTTTTTCATCTCATTGACCTTAAATGTATAACTATCCACCACCAAGTATGCTCTCCTTTCTCATTTGTATCTCAATTCATATCATCAATAAAGAGCAGTATCAGCAGTTCCATTGATTTCTTTCCACATCCTTTTTGCTCCTTTGGCAATAGAGTCTCTTTCTTCTGAAAGCTATATATTTCAACTGCTATGAAGTCCGTTAATAACTTTCAGAGTAGTGGCAAACAAGTTTTGGAAGCACTCCGTCAGTTTCGACGACGAGGGTTCCGGTTGATCCGAATCAATCGAACAGCCTGCTCATGAAATTAACGTGTAAGTGGCTGAGCACTCCACAGACACGTGTACCCTTAACGTAGTTCTTGGGGATATTCAGCGTGACACAGAGAGTGACAAGGCCGGCCCTTTGAAATACAGGTACAACAGAAACAGGAAGTAAGAGTGAGAGAAAGTTGTGGGGAAAGAGTACAGCAGGGATCACCACCATCCCCTGCTGGAGTCTCGTGGAGCTTTTAGGTGTTTTCGCTCAATAAACACTCACAACGCCCGGTCTGGGAATCGAAACCGCGATCCTATGACCGTGAGTCCGCTGCCCTAACCACTGAGCCATTGCGCCTCACGGCAAACAAGTACTAGGTCTGTAATTACCGACTTCCCTTATCTTTCTTTTGTCCTTCTATAGTAGCGCTGTCTTTCTTTTTCTATCATCCATGTTAGTGTTCCATTTTCTACACAACCCATAAGAATTGGTTGTATATGGCTGTGTATACTTGCGTGATTTTGAACCTGAATCTCTGAACATCATCTGATTTCAGGGTTTTCCAATTTTGTATTTTTTAAGCATCTCTTTCACTCTCTAACCAATAATGTTTATATTTTCTTGTTTTGCAAATAGTTCCTGCTAAATTTATTTGGAAATAAAAAATTATAGGTTTTAGACGCACTGATCAATATATGTATAAGGTTAAAATCCATTCTAATTGAAATTTTGGACCTCGTGATGGGGTCCTGCATGTCATTATTATTTTCATCCAACCTTGCTTCAAATCACATGCTTTTCTCAGAAGAACATGTTGCTTTCGTTGTTTTTATAGGCGAGTTCGCATTTCGTAGAAGTGTTTTTCATTTCTTTTCCATATATTTATAGTCGATACTTTTTATTGTCAACTAAAATATAAAGAATACATTATTGAGTTTTTGTTGCCTTTCGTGTTTTTATAGCTGCTACAATATTATGGTAATTAGTATTTGTGAGCCTATATCAATAAATTTAAAGAGAATAAAAAGAAAAGAAAGAGAGAAAATTAAAAAAGCTTCTACTCAGGTACTAATAATGTAATTCAATGTAGAGCCCCTCCCCCCACCGTCTCCACTGTTATTTAGGTCACCTAGAAAACAGAAGCACACATCTACTTATTTTACGGTTTTTCTCAGTAATCTTCTCCCTTGTATATTTGCTTACTAGCTCTTGCTTTTGTGGCAAGGATTTGAACCCTAGCCACTAGATACTCGGTTTTGCACCACAATCGTGCCATCACAGCTTCATGTGTTTGATCCATGCATCAACTAATCAGCATGAAGCTGTGGTGTGATATGGCTTTCTCGAATGTTCTAAAATTTAACCTCTTGTCCCATATAAAAGCAGTCTGGAGCTTTACTCACCGCAGAGTGTTGACTAATTTATCTGTCTCACCTCTTGCCATGCAGACCGTTGAGTGCCCAGACGGCTGACCGGTCCGTTAACACCATGGATTGCTTTGGACATCTGTGCTGAAAATTACCAGCTCTCAAACATACCACTTGATGTTTCACAGATAACTTCTATAGGCGCAGGAGTGGCTGTGTGGTAAGTAGCTTGCTAACCAACCACATGGTTCCGGGTTCAGTCCCACTGCGTGGCATCTTGGGCAAGTGTCTTCTGCTATAGCCTCGGGCTGACCAATGCCTTGTGAGTGGATTTGGTAGATGGAAACTGAAAGAAGCCTGTCGTATATATCTCTTATTATAAAAGGCAGATTTTATCTGCCTCCCTTTGGGAGTTATACAAATCTACAATATAGGATTTCTTCAATTACAATTTACCTAGCATTTTTGAGAGTACAATGCATCGCGTCATGCCAGGTCCAGTTTTTAAAATTTAAACTCCAATTAAGCAAAATTTACAGAAAACTCACATTCTGGTGTGTGTGTCAAATGCTTTTCTTAGTCTGGTTTACACCACACGCAAACGCACACACACAGTGGGCAGCGAATAAAATGAAAGTAATTCACTTACTGTAGTGAGTGATTCTTTCACTCTGCCTCCCACTTTCTCTTTCCACACATACACACGCAAATATATAAATAAAATTGTAAGCTAACGTGCGTGTGTGTGAGTGTGTGTGTGTGTGTGTGTGTGTGCGCGTGTGTGTGTGTGTGAGGGTGCGTGTGTGTGTGTGTGTGTGTGCGTGTGCGTGAGTGTGTGACAGGTAAGTTTTTTTAGACGAATATAAGACCTATATCCAAGTAGCAGAAAGATAAGACAGTAAGGTGTGATTTGATGAGATTTGGCTGCTATTTCTACCATGTCTAGCTGCCATGTAGGGGTCTCCCTCATAGGCTCATACATACATATATACATAGATAAGACAGTAAGGTGTGATTTGGGGGAAATTTGGCTGCTATTTTTACCAGGTCTAGCTACCATGTAGAGGTCCCCCTCATTGGCTCATATATATATACATACATAAGACAGTAAGGTGTGATTTGAGGGAGATTTGGCTGCTGTTTCTACCAGGTCTGTTAGGCCTTCTCATGTAAACTCAAGCTTTCTCATGCCTTGAACATAAGACCAAAGCAGAGAATGTATTCTTTTATTCTTCTGCTTTTTCCAGCCATTGGTCTGTGGCCATGCTGGGGCAATGCCTTGAAGAATTGTAGTTTAATGAATCAACTCCAGTTTTATTTTCGTAAGCATTGTACTTATTCTATCTGTTTCCTTTGTCAAACCACTAGGTGACAGGGATGTAAACAAACCAACATTCGTTGTCAAGCAGTGGTGGAGGACAATCACAAGCACAGACACGCACACACACACATACATGCATACACATATACACACATACATACATACATATATATATGTGTGTGTATATATATATTGCAGCGTGGAAGGTGTTTGTAAGCCATTTAAGAAACACACAAACACCGTTACATTCACTTCAACATTTAAATTTAATTTGCCAAAATATTTTCGTCGCTTTGAGACCGCCACCTGTTCACTGACAAAAATATCGTGCTAACAGGTCGCAGTCTCAAAGCGCCGAAAATATTTTGACAAATTAAATTTAAATGTTGAAGTGAATCTAACGGTTTTTGTGTGTTTCTTAAATGGCTTATAAACACCTTCAATGCTGCAACTGTTTTCGTTCCAGCACACGATCTCAGATCAAGTCACTTGCTATGCAAGTACATCTCTGTAACTATATATATATTTATATATATATATATTTATATATATATATGTATATTGGTAAAAACAGTAAGATAACAAAGAAAGAAAGAGACCTCAATATTATGTAAATAGAGGAAATCTTTATATATAAAAGTGAGGTTGTGTGTCTGTCTCCTACGATTTAGATTCCTAACTACTCCCACATTTTGCGGTGCAGTTTAACCAAAACCGGGTATCTTATAGTCGTGATTCATATCGAGACCGTCTGGGTATTAGCGCGCGTCTACGATGAGTCTACGATTTAAAAAAAAATTTACCATCAATTTTTCCCATTTTTAATCCATTTTTGACATATATAAGGGAAGTAACTCTCTAAAATTTATTATTAAATCTCAGAACGTAAAAAGCTACAGTAACACCCCTCCCCCTTTGTGGTTAGCCATATTGAGATGGCTATTATACTTTACATCTCTAAAAATGCTTATATAATTATTTCCCTTACAAACCCGAGCAACGCCGGGTGATACTGCTAGTGTATATATATATGTATGTGTTTGTGTGTCTGTGTTTGTCCCCCTAGCATGCTGGTGTGTTTACGTCCCCGTCACTTAGCAGTTCGGCAAAAGAGACTGATAGAATAAGTACTGGGCTTACAAAGAATAAGTCCTGGGGTCGAGTTGCTCGACTAAAGGCGGTGATCCAGCATGGCCACAGTCAAATGACTGAAACAAGTTAAAGAGTAAAAGAGTAAAGAGTTACAGAGCAGTTTTTCTCTCCTCCCAGCTGGTTAATACTTAATATCGTTCATTATAAATGGCCA
The DNA here is from genome assembly GCF_006345805.1 of Octopus sinensis. NCBI lineage: Eukaryota > Metazoa > Mollusca > Cephalopoda > Octopoda > Octopodidae > Octopus > Octopus sinensis. The sequence goes on along the minus strand of NC_042998.1, from coordinate 5,642,352 downwards.
GCATCAAATATATTATGGCTGGCAATAAATATTACAGTTAAATGTTGGTGAGTTTGCTGCCAGCACAACAATAATGTTGAGACAATGATTGTTAAGCCATCCAGTTTGGTGACTCAGAAGTTTGAAGTATATCGTTATTGACCGGCTCAACTCGGGCAACAGGCAAGCCACATGACACTCTGCATTTATGGAGTCCACTTCAGGTACTCACAGAAGGTAGACCACAAAGACAAAGACCAGACCATCTCAAACAAGAAACAGCTTCAGACACTCACACATGATGTACCAGCTAGTCTTCTACAAGACATAGCACAGTTCTTCCCTTCCAATCAGTTATTATTTCATCAGTACTTTTCTTTTGTAAACAGCCAACACAATTAATCATGTCCAGGAATAAATATGTTAAAAGTTTGTGAGTTTGTTTCATTTATTATACAGTGCAGGAGTGGCTGTGTGGTAAGTAGCTTATTTACCAACCACATGGTTCCGGGTTCAGTCCCACTGCGTGGCACCTTGGGCAAGTGTCTTCTACCATAGCCTTGGGCTGACCAAAGCCTTGTGAGTGGATTTGGTAGACGGAAACTGAAAGAAGCCCGTCGTATATATGTATATATATATATATATATATGTATGTGTGTGTGTTTGTGTGTCTGTGTTTGTCCCCCTAGCATTGCTTGACAACCAATGCTGGTGTGTTTATGTCCCCGTTACTTAGCGGTTCGGCAAAAGGGTCTGATAGAATAAGTACTGGGCTTACAAAAGAATAAGTCCCGGGTTGGAGTTGCTCGATTAAAGGCGGTGCTCCAGCATGGCCGCAGTCAAATGACTGAAACAAGTAAAAGAGAGAAAAGAGAGTATGCAGCCAGACAGAGCACCCAACGATGGCTTTCAACAATGCAACACACACCAACAGGCAACTACTTCATCATAGTGACCCAATCACCCTCACAGCACTCTAAAAGCTGATTGGTTTGTATCTTGCAGCAGGTTTCAAGTCTACACTACAAATCTACTCTCTTTACTCTTTTACTCTTTTACTTGTTTCAGTCATTTGACTGCGGCCATGCTGGAGCACCACCTTTAGTCAAGCAAATCGACCCCGGGACTTATTCTTTGTAAGCCCAGTACTTATTCTATCGGTCTCTTTTGCCGAACCACTAAGTAACGGGGACATAAACACACCAGCATCGGTTGTCAAGATATGCTAGGGGGACAAACACAGACACACAAACACATACACACACACATATATATATATACATATATACGACAGGCTTCTTTCAGTTTCCTTCTACCAAATCCACTCACAAGGCATTGGTCGGCCCGGGGCTATAGCAGAAGACACTTGCCCAAGATGCCACGCAGTGGTACTGAACCTGGAACCATGTGGTTGGTTAGCAAGCTACTTACCATACAGCCACTCCTAATTTCTTTATATACAAAAGACGTCTATCTTTGCCTCTTTCTTGACACCCAGCTTCTCTGAATCTACCTATTAGTGGTGAGGTCTTGGAATAGCGTCCTTTGAAATTCTATACCTCACAGTAAAAGTAACAGGTAGTTGTTTTCACGTATATTTTAGTATTTCTGTGTTGTATACAACAGAAATTACGAATGAGAAAAACAATTATTCCTCAAATTTCATCTCTTTTTACCCGTTTGCTCCCAGCACTTCTGCACTAATATTCCAATAGCATTATGTTGACCATCAAACTCTTCTTAGATCAACATATAGTTTAAAATGAGCAAAACACCCCGCTATCCAATGGACGGTGCTGAGTTGTCAAATATTTAAACCAGATTTTCTCAAAACAACTTATCTGACCGTCCCATAGGCCTCCCATTTGAGAAACACTGATTTAACCTAAATTTGAGACACCAGCAAAAGAAGAAATAAAGATAGACTTTTTTCTATTCCAAAGAAAGACGATTTTATTCACACAAATATGCAGCCGAAGAGTTTAAAGCACCAGTGTTGACTGGGAGAACACAAACATCGTTTAAATGGTAAACTTGGCAGGAAAGAAACATGCCTTTAAGCAATAAAAAAACAACAAAAATGTACAGGTTGACAGAAAAGCAGGACAAAAATGGCTTTATCATTCTCATTCTCATCTGGAATCGATTTTTGTAATTTTTTCAATACTTATACATGTCCTGATACCGTCGGTATCTACATATCGAATTTGAGCGCAATCGGATTGAGGTTGCCCGAGATCCTAGAAGACACACAGACAGACAGACAGAACGGATTTTATATAATTGATGTAGACACAAATATGTTGGACAAAACTTAATTGCATAACAGACGGGCTAACAATATTATGGTATATATAACAATATTATGGTATATATATTATTTTGGTTTGTGCCCTTTGTTCTTTATGGGGCATTGGGCCATTGACGACTTTTATGCCTTGTTCTTGATTCTGGGATGTCTTCTGCCTCTCTCCTGTTGGTTCCTTGCCTCTCTCTCAGCTTCCCCTCGGTATTCCATCTCCCTGAAAGAAGGATTAGTCAATTACATCAACTCCAGTGTTTCACTGATACTTATTTTATTCACCCCAAAATAAAGAAAGGCAAAGCTGACTTCAGTGGAATTTGAACTCTGAATGTAAGGATGTAAACATAAGGATGTACAAAATGCCACTAAGCATTCTGTCTGGTGTGCTAGTGATTCTGCCAGTTCACTGACTTAACATCACGTTTAATAATGGATACGCTATAGCTGGAAATAAAAAGGTTTGTAATGGTAGGAGTATCTTTAATCAACAGACTAATCAATTAAGTCTCCTCTGTCAGTTAAACAACTCCACTGTTATTCTAGAACAATGACGTCATTTTCCTGGCGTTACCTGTTCGTAAATAACTAAATAGAATAGTTTGTTTTTTTCTTTCCTTCTTCTACTCTAGACACAAGGCTCGAAATTTTTGGTGAGGGAGCCAGTCGATTAGATCGACCCCAGTATACAACTGGTACTTAGTTTATTGACCTCAAAAGGTTGAAAGGCAAAGTCAACCTTGGTGGAATTTAAGCTCAGAACAAAGACAGACAAAATATCACTGCTTCACCCAGTGTGCTAACGTTTCTGTCAGCTTGCTGCCTTCTTGTACTTTATATTCTTTTCTACTCTAGATACAAGGCCCAAAATTTTTGGGGAGGGAACCAGTCGATTAGATCGACCCTAGTATACAACTGGTACTTAGTTTATCGACACCAAAAGGGTGAAAGGCAAAGTCAACATTGGTAGAATTTGAACTCAGAACATAAGGACACAAAATACTGCTAAACGTTTCATCTGGCGTGCTAACGTTTCTGCCAGCTCGCTGCCTTAAGTAAATAGAATAGTGAAAGAGTTGTAGAGATGGTTTTGTGTTGTTATTATTTAACCACTGGTCAGTCTTCGTTGAATAGATTTAGGGTGAAAAATCTTCCAACTCTAACTACCCTGTCTTTGTCCACCATGATGCAATGCACTCAGGATTACATTCAATGTTGGTGTCAAAAGAGGGGTCGATAATTTGTCCTGGGCAACATTTCTACAGGGATGGCACTTTTGGGTCTGTTGTACAAGCCTGTATAGGCTTGAGACCCCGTGGGGTGCAGCAAACTGAAGGGCTGTCCTGGACAGCACACTTTCTAGTTATACCACTCCCACCTGAGATCATCCCCAATTTTGGTACGAAACTTATTAATTTTAAAGTTTTTATCATCATCATCATCATCATATTTAAATTAATGCTTTCCGCATAATTTTGATTCTGAATTTTGTTAAATTATGATCCAACACCAACATATTAATGAAAGAGTTACTTATTTTATTAAATTCATTCTCTTTCTTGATTATTTTTAAAATCAACTGGAATATATTTGGTGTAAATTTCATCAAAAATGATCAGGAAAGGAGAAATTAGAGTGAATTAATTTTTTCCAAATGCAACATCATTATTAGAAGAATAATTTATGTATTTAAACCAACCATTTTCAGTATATTACTGGAATTTATTTTGAATATAAAGAGGTTATTTTAATTATTTCATTGGCCTTAGTTATTATTGTAAAAAGAAAAGGAAAACTATAATAATTTAATATTAAATTTTAAAATAATAACATTATAACTGAGATATTTTGCCTTGATTATATTTTCTTCCACCTTTTCTTAATTTTTCTTCTTTGTTCTGTGAAGAAGTGTACTGATTTATTTAGAAAAGGTTTGTGGGCGACCAAATGTCTCTCAACAGTAATATGATTCCCGTAGAGGCTGCTTCTTTGCTATGATTAATCCCTATGTTCCATTGCTTTTGGTATTGCATTCAATACTTTGTCTAAAGTTTGGGATTATTTATAGAAGAGAATTTCTAAGAAATCAAGGAAAGAAGAGAGTTTCTTACATGGTTGTGAAGCCTACTAGATACAGCAGCTAAGTATGTTTAAAATTTCACACTCTAGTCTTAACCTTTAACAGGTCGAAATCTTTTACATACATTAAGGGCTAAAATGGGTCATTTTGACCTGTGACCTTTTTTTTTATTATTTCAATGTGCATCAAATGACATTCGTTGTCTTTTCCTTGTCAAAAATGTTTGTCTTGAACACAGAAAGGGGGGAAAAAGGGATTGTTCCTCACAATGAACTGAAACACACTTTATTATTTCTTATTCCCCGCACTCTTGGAGGCCCCTGGTGCTCCTTGCACATTGGTTCAGCACATTTCGAACAATATGTATTTGTCTTTTGATCTTTTACTACACAGAACTGTATATTGAACTCTTCGTCCATCTCTTGGGACACCTCTGTCAGCATGTACAGAAACTAATGGAACATCAATTGTCAATCTCGAAGCACTGGTCTCAATAGTCTTTTGCAACACCTTCTGTATTCCAGTTCTATTTTTGCAAGCGTATTTCAAATCATTCTCTCAGAAGTTCTCTTCCAAGGGATCTCACAGATTCTCTTTCAGACTGTAGACTATACTTCTCACTCTTCCAAATCTATATTACAAGGGAATTCTAGCAAATTTTGTCCATGAGGGAATAGAACAACAACATCAGACATTGGTTCATGCATTTGGAAGAAGATGAAGCATCAGATTTTTTCTCAGTGGTTTTCACACCACTTTTAGTGCCATTATAAAGTGTCACTACTGAAGATTTCTGCTTGTATCCAGTTGATTATCAATGCTTTCATCAGAATGCATCGTAGACAGAAACAGAACTGCCTTTTTTGGTTTAGGCACATATGAAACCATTATTCTATTTTTTTGGAATGCGAACTTGGAACTATAAACCTCTCGATCTTTCTTCGGCATAATTTCTGGTGGAATGTCCGGTTTGTCCTTCTTCATCGTTCAAACTAGAGTTACTTTCTTTTCTAAGAAATCTTCAGCCAATGGTACGCTAGCATACCAATTGTCAGTTGTCAGGCTGTGGCCTGTACCAAAGATTGGCGCAGCCAGATGCAGCGTAGTGTCATGTGGCTTATTGGAAAGCTGCAATGGACCATCAGGCTGTTTTCCAGGGTACACTTCCATATTGCATATGTGATTAGTTTTGGTGTCACATAAGCATTGCAGCTTTATTCCATATTTGGCTGGTTCCAGAGGCGTGTATTGAACAAATCCACATCTGACTCAAAATGCTTCTAGATCTTCGTCGAGAGTCAAATTCTTTGTAGGATTGTACATCTGATGAAAAGCTGCTACCACCTTTTCAAAAATGTCTTGAAATGCAGTTAGGCAGTGAGTTGCATGCCGCTCATCCCTTGTGGCACTGTTGTCAGAACACATTTAACATAAGAGAAATTTGAAGCATCCGTAAGACATCAAAAATCCATTCCAGTTCCATCCAAATTCCAGAGGTCTTCAATGTCATGATGAGAAACTTACTGAACTCCAAAGGTGACTATAATTCCCAAAACAGCCAAAGTTTCCGAACTGGTTGCTTCAGCAGCATCGTATTTGGACTTGTACCATTCCTTGACCTTCTTAATTCTTTGGTTTTGTGCGATCAGGAATTTTGTTTATCAAAGTTTGGGACATAAACAGACTAAAGATTTCCAAAGGAGTTTTTGGATTCCTTGTAATACCAATCGGACCCAGTTTTCCTGTTACTATCTTCTAGGATCCATACTGCACATTGACATGAAAAGGGGTTTCCTTACACTCAACTCCTGACTTTGCATGCAAAGCACCTTTTCCAGTATCACTTTCACTATTGTCATTAGAACTTGATAACTCTTGCTTTGACTTGGTGTCGAGGTCATCTTCCTCAATCAATTCTTCTTTGGATCCAGAATCACTGAACTCATTCTCAAAGTCAGAAAGGTCTGAATCACTTTCCAACATTTCTAGCACAAGTTTTGATGCCATTTTTGAACCCGAGAAAGTAAGAAGTAAAAGTATAATAATCTAACATTCAGAGTCTAAACGGGTCAAAATGACAGGCGCATAAATCCTAATTAAATGCCAGAAAAAACTTTTCCAATTTACCACATTCTTATCCCTCTAAGACAGGCAGCTAGAGGAAGAGATGAACAATTTCAACTAACAGTGCAAAAATTATGGTGGAAAATGTATCTTCATGGGTCAAAACGACCCCTTTCAACCCAATAAAGGTTAAGAAAGAAAGGACATGATTTGCAAAGAAACGTCCTAAATTTTCATAGAGAGGATGGGTTTAGTTGGAATACCTTTTATCACAGATCTGTTTAAGTAGGGCTGATCCAGGGCTAACATCAACTATGACAACATCATCAGGAAGTCATCAGAGGTATATAACTGTTGTTATGACAGGTAGATGTTAGCTTTCACTTTTTCTGTTCATATATTATTTAACTTCTAAAGTTTCATGAGAAGGCTTTTATTTGCTTGCAATGCTGTTTCTTTGTTTATCAACAGAAATATAATATGCCTCAAGAAAAGATTAAACCTTGATGCACTATTTAATATCAGTTATTGAATCTTCTTTCCGGATAACTGTTTCTGAAAACTAGTTTCTCTAAACAAAACCCAGTATTTTATGCACAAATTGCATTTTTTTCCAGGACTTTCCAGTTGCCCTTTAACAATTTATTGAACATAGCTAGAAAACTTTAGGGAAAGATGTCAAAATTGAAATAATTGATTTCCAAGAACATTGTAACATTCAGTTAAAAGAACACTATACAAATTGTTACCATCAAGAGATTTTCCTTAGGGAAGCGTTGTCTTTTCTTATCAGTTCCTTTTAGATAAGCTTTCAAAATTTTCAGACTATCAACCTTATCTTTAGAGATGAAAATTAAAGAAAAACATCGTTCCCATCTAATCTATATTTCCTTTTGGTCTTTTAATTTCTGATCACAATCAGGTGTTTTGTTCCTGAATATCCACTGGAATTAAACTAAAGGCAATAACAACATTACATCTAAAGTGGATATGAATATGAAGAACACGTTTTATCTCTAAAGATGAGGTTGACTGTTAAAAAACAAAAATACTATCTTTATCACAAATATTCATCTCTGATATTTAGACGTTTATTTCTTTGAGTCAAGACAGAAAACAAGGCTCATGACCCATAACAGGGCTTCGGAGACTGGTAAGAGAGGGAGGTAGTTTCAAATTGGAAACCTGGCATGAATTTCTACAACAGAGTGGACTCTACTACAGGCACCCAGGCACCAGAGGGTATTATTAAAGCAGGAGATGAATTAAATCTATCATTAAAGTAGGTCATGGTAGGATTATAAGATAACCAGAGGAGCAGTAACATTTGCCATAATCTTCACAAGTAATCTGAAATCAGTAATATTGATGTGGTTGAAGTTTGGCCTGAACTTGTATAGGTCAGTGCCCTGCTGGGGAGGACAAATTAGTTGGAGTGCCTAGTATGGCATCTGATGGGTGAAACACAGTAACAGTAATGCAACAAGATGTAAGGGATGATTAGGCCAGTGTAGAGTGGGTAACAGACATAACCTGTATTATATGTATTACCTTGGAGGCTTGGAACATTGCGTAGTGACAGGCAGGCTACCCTTGGGAGGCTGGAGATTATTTAGCCTCTGAGACAGTCAGGATACCGGGCAAGTACGGGTCATATGGGAATTCAGTTGCAGGGTGACAGGATGTGGTAGAAGCAAACATGGCGAGCTTAGATTCCACAATAGGAAAGACAAGTGTGAGTTTTGTTTTTAGTCTAGTATTGGGAATAAATAAGATCTTCTCTTGGAGGCTGGTAAACTGGAGAACTTGGTTACAGTACGGGGCATAATCATGAAGTCTGATCAATAAGTATCTGGATTGTTGCCATAGTAACGAAGTTAAAATACACAGTGAAGTTGCTTGGCACAGATTGGTCTTGAACTCTGCTGTCCATGTGCACTAAGTTTTAGCCTTCTAGCTCACTTCCGCTGTTTACAACAGTGCTTGGCAGGAAGGTGTGTAGCGTGTGATTGTCACATGCACAGCAGAGTTCAAGGTCAACCTGTACCAAGTGGCTTCACTCCACGTGCTTTAGCTTCGTTACTATAGCAACAGTCCGGATACTTATTGATCAGGTCACATATTAAAGACAGTCTTATTAGGTGTTAGGTTTGTAATCCTGTTAGAAACAGTAGTAATAATACTAGTAAGGGTGAATCTAGGGTGATTAGACAGTATATTGATATATTGTGATGACTCATTCAGTTTATGGCAAGAGTAATGTAAGTCCACCTCTAAGTCAAGAGCCACATCTAAGAAGTTAGTTACTTTAGTGCTATTTTTGAATGTGATAGAAAGATTACAGTTCTTGATGGACTTAAAGAAGGCATATATATACTTAAATCAATAGCATCTGAAGGATTGGATGTGCTTTTAAGCCTGTGAAACTTTAATTAATATAGATTTAAGATACAAAATCTTAAGAATACATATATGTTTATATATCAAATTCGATGACTGGCATCCGTGGTAGTGAGGCACTAAGAGTACCATACGAGTGAGATCGTTGCCAGAGCAACAAGCTGGCCTCCGTGCCGATGGCACGTTAAAAACACCATTCGAGCATGATCGTTACCTGCATCATCTTACTAGCACTTGTGCTGGTGGCACATAAGAAAACATTTGAGCGAGGTCGTTGCCAGTGTCACTGGACTGGCTCCTGTGCAGGTGGCACATAAAAAGCACCATTTGAGCGTGGCCGTTGCCAGTACCGCCTGATTGGCCCTCGTGTCGGTGGCACGTAAAAGCACCCACTACACTCTCGGAGTGGTTGGCGTTAGGAAGGGTATCCAGCTGTAGAAACTCTGCCAGATCAGATTGGAGTCTGGTGCAGCCATCTGGTTCGCCAGACTTCAGTCAAATCGTCCAACCCATGCTAGCATGGAAAGCGGACGCTAAACGATGATGATGATGATGATGATGATGGTGATGATATAGTATATCTTGTGTGTAGAAATAGACGTACAAGTACTTCTGTTACGTTTAGAGTCCTACATAGATTACCATATTCCAGTCTGGTTAATCGAACTACTTAATTTGCAATTTTGCATACTTTGACAAATTCTTCATATATATATATATATATATAAATGTTATTTATTTAAAGCACGCAATACATGTATTTAAGAGCCATTAATAGTTTCAAATGTTGAGGAATATCTCAAACATATCTATCAGGCACAAACCACATGTAATAAACTAAAAAAACAAATTGAATAAGAAACGCAAAAAAGCTGAGATGGTAGCATATAGAAAATGAAAAAATAAAAATAGTACATTATATATGAGAGTGTGTGTAAATGTGTGTGTGTGTGTGAGTGTGTGTAGGAGGTGAGAGTGTGTGTGAGTATGGTGTGTGGGTGGGGAGGTGGACATGAAGAATTTATCAAAGTATTCAAAATTGCAAGTTAAGTAGTTCATCTAATCTTTTCTTGGATTTAAATGTGTCAAATAATAAATAAATAAGTAAATAAATAAATAAATTCATTAATCCAATTTACATCGAATATTTTTTTTTATCGATTACAATAAGTAAAAATTACCAGACAATTTTTTTTTAGAAATTGCATAAAAAATTGGATTAAGCACTTTGGCAGCTTGGCTGATTTGGGCAAAGTTGGTAGGAGGTCAAAAAATGAAAAAAATGAAAAGGTCAATAATTATAAAAAAAAAAGAAGCATCCTTTGCATGCAAACAAGGCGGTCAAAAATGTATATAAAAAGTAAATCTCTTTAAGTCTGGAAATATAAAATATTACAAATGTTAAAAATACTGTAGGTCTATAAAATAAAATAAATTAGGTGCACGAGTGGCTGTGTGGTAAGTAGCTTGCTTACCAACCACTGGGTAGCACCTTGGGCAAGTGTCTTCTACTATAGCCTCGGGCCAACCAAAACCTTGTGAGTAGATTTGGTAGACAGAAACTGAAAGAAGCCTGTCGTATATATGTATATATATATATACATATATATATATATGAGTGTGTGTATATGTTTGTGTGTCTGTGTTTGTCCCTCCAACATCGCTTGACAACCGATGGTGGTGTGTTCACATCCCCATAACTTAGGAGTTTGGCAAAAGAGATCAATAGAATAAGTACTAGGCTTCCAAAGAATAAGTCCCGGGGTTTGATTTGCTTGACTAAAGGCAGTGCTCCGGCATGGCCACAGTCAAATGACTGAAACCAGTAAAAGAGTAGAAGAGTAAAAGAATAAATAAGTTTGGTTCAGCAGAAGGTGGCATTTTAATGATTTAATGTAGAAATCATTCTTAAACACTTTTTTCTTTGAGTTTTAAGTATTTAACAGAAAACAGTGATACCAAAGACTGAATCTAATGGTAATATTTAGTTCTGAATGTAATTAATTAATTTACGATACAAATGGCATGGTTATAAATTGCATGGTGGCCCCAATGGTAGGCTTACAGTTATCACGTCGGCACTTTAAATTTCTTTTAAAATATTTTATTACATTTAAATTTCAATCTTACAAACTGAAAAGGGTGACTTGACAAAATTAACGAAATTAGCAGAGAATAAGGGTTTCATATTTTTTTTATAATTAAGATCAAAACTGTTAATTATATGAATGCGAAAGAGATTGTTGAATAACTGTAAACCTACTTTATTTACATTTTCTTTTACTTTCTTTTACTTGTTTCTGTCATTTTGACTGCAGCCATGCTGGAGCATCGCCTTTAGTCGAGCAAATCAACCCCGGGACTTATTCTTTGTAAGTCCAGTACTTATTCTAACGGTCTCTTTTGCTGAACCGTTAAGTGACGGGGACGTAAACACACCAGCATCGGTTGTCAAGCAATGCTAGGGGGACAAACACAGACACACAAACACACACACACATACATATATATATATATATATAATATATATATATATATATGCATATATACGACAGGCTTCTTTCAGTTTCTGTCTACCAAATCCACTCACAAGGCATTGATTGGCCTGGGGTTATAGCAGAAGACACTTGCTCAAGATGCCACGCAGTGGGACTGAACCCGGAACCATGTGGTTGGTTAGCAAGCTACTTACCACACAGCCACTCCTGCGCCTATTTACATTTGATGGATATCTGTCCTCATCTTGTTTGTTGTTTACACAACATTTCAACTGATATACCCTCCAGCCTTCATCAGGTGTCTTGGGGAAATTTCAAACCTGGGTTTTAATTCCTAAGGTATTTTTTGATGCTGTTATTATCATTATTAAGGACATATGGCGTAATGGTTAAGAGTGCGGGCTACTAACCCCAAGATTCCCAGTTCGATTCTAGGCAGTGACCTGAATAATAATAATAATAATAACAACAATAACGTTGAAAAATACCTTAGGAATGAGAACCCAGGTTCAAAATTTCCCCAAGACACCTGATGAAGGCTGGCGGGTATATCAGCCGAAACGTTGTGTTGACAACAAACAAGATGAGAACAAGCAATAATAAATCTCTGAACGAGATGTAAACAGTAACCGCTTGACAATGTAAAGTATACTAGCCATCTCAATATGGCTAACCACTAAGGGTGGGTGTTACTGTAGCTTTTAGCCCCAGGAGATCATCGTCTCCAGCTGGCTTTAGGCACTCGAGTAGTTACTGTTTACATCTCGTCCAGAGATTTATTATTGCTTGCAGACAGTTTTTCGAAATCATTGACAGTGGTTACTGGGAAAAACATTAAATAGATATTCGCAACCAGGTCTCTCTTCATCGAAAACCGGTGATTACCGTACGTTGACAAGAGGCAAATACCTCGAAACTGCAGTCCGTGCGTATCACTTAGGTTCATGAGAGAGGGATGACCTCCCTTTGCAAATACCATAAGTGCACAGAAGTGTGCCTAAAGCCAACTGGAGACGATGATCTCCTGGGGCTAAAAGCTACAGTAACACCCACCCTTAGTGGTTAGCCATATTGAGATGGCTAGTATACTTTAAGATGAGAACAAATATCCATCAAATATAAATAATGTAAATAATGAAAAAATAAAGTAGGATACTTTCTAAATGCACCTCATATGTGTCTGTTTAATACTCAGCTACTTATAACACTAATTCATTGGCAAAGCAAGTCAGGTAATTGAACACCTGAATCTTCATTGTCGAATGACAGAGATGCACCATCAGGTTGACACAGAGATAATGACAACTCAACCCCAAGAATGTACAAACTCCTGGTTTCATCTTCAAATCCAAAATTTCTTTACTAATGAGAAATTTTATTTCCCTATTCGAACGTGGCCGATGCCAGCACCGCCTCGACTGGCTTCTGTGCCGGTGGCACATAAAAAGCACCATCCGAACGTGGCTGATGCCAGCGCTGCCTCGAATGGCTTCTGTGCCGGTGGCACATAAAAAGCACTATCCAAACATGGCCGATGCCAGCGCCGCCTTGACTGGCTTCTGTGCCAGTGGCACGTTAAAAGCACCAACCGATCGTGGCTGATGCCAGACTCCCCTGGCACCTGTGCTGGTGGCACGTAAAAAGCATCCACTACACTTGCGGAGTGGTTGGCATTAGGAAGGGCATTCAGCTGTAGAAACACTGCCAGATCAGACTGGAGCCTGGTGCAGCCCCTGGCTTCCCAGACCACGGTCGAACCGTCCAACCCGTGCTAGCATGGAAAACGGACGTTAAACGATGATGATGATGATGAATGTTGGGTTTTATAATGAAACTTGACTGTATCACACATTTTACATCTTACAAGAAGGGTAACATCTCCGAATCTACCCATCACCAGACTGTGGTTCGACTTTGAACAACTCAAAAACAATAGAAAATATAGTAAAAGTGTTCCGTATTTACCATTTCAACTCTCTTTTCTTACTTAATGATCATTGTTAAAATTGCATCTATAGGTGATCTATTTTTCCTCACCTTTAAGAATGGCACAAATGCTGGTTGTAAGTAAGGCTGTGTGTAGCTGATGTAACAACACCTTACAAACAGTTAATAACAACTTTTATTTCACTGCACAGGTAATTTTCAGGTTATTCATGAATTAGAAAATTTCCCGCAACAAGTTTGCACAATTGAAAGAATAGTTCCGTAACATTCATAAATAGTTGATTACGAAAGCTCTGTACTCAGACTTGCCAAGACAGGAGAAAATATACGCATCAGATTCATATCAGCCAACTATAATGACATATCCATGCTGAGTAGGAGTTGTGAAAATCGACTGTTATAAACAGTAAGAGAATGAGTGGAGCTGGATCACAGGTTGTCACACCTTGAAATGAAATGTGAGATGCGTGATATGTAACGGCTGGTCTCTGCTCAAATTGACTGGAGAGAGAGTAAGGATGATATTCTGCCTGGACGTGTACAACATTATGCCAAGCTGGCGCTCAAAACATATCCTTTTATAACCCCTGTATTGCGACATTCTGGAAGGATCTAGAATGATCTATCCCATGAAATCTATCTATCTATCTATCTATCTGACCGAGGTTACTGTGGTCTTTTCCGTAGGCTTTCCGTAGGCATGGATAAACCTTATCTGCTTCCCCCTTTACACTTTACATCATGACATTTCTGTGATACACTATCCCTATTGATCATTTTCTTCTTTTTTTTCTTTCTTTTTTTTCTTTTCCTTTTTTTTTCCTCTTTACAATCCCTTTTGATTGAAAACCTACCTCACTTTTTTTTTTCTCCCCAAACAGAAAAGCTCTACTTTGTAATTTGTCCGGTCTGTGTCCAGCCCTGTGTGGCTAATAAAGAAACATATCTATCTATCTTTATCTATCTATCTATCTATCTATCTATCTATCTATCAATCTATCTATCTATTTATCTCTCTCTCTCTCTCTCTCTCTCTCTCTCTCTATGTATCTATGTATGTATGTATGTATGTATCTATTTATCTATCTATCTATCTATCTATCTATCTATCTATCTATCTATCTATCTATCTATTTATGTAAGTAGGTAGATAAGTATGTAGATAGATGCAAAGATAGACAGAAAGACAGACAGACAGACAAACAGAGAATTATATGATATGTAGACAAGTAGTTGAGGAAAGAGAAAGAAAGAGATGAAGGACGATATGAGGTTTGAAAGAGAAAAGGAAACTGGAAGAAGAGTGTGTAAAGACAAAAGTGATTGAAAGTGAGAGAAGAGTAGGTTAGAGAGGAGGGAGAGTAGAGAGAGAGAGAGAGAGAGAGAGAGAGAGGGAGAGAGAAAAGCTTAATAGGAGAGAGAGGGAGCATGGAGGAAGCTAGAGAAGGAGGGAGTGAAAATGAAGGAGAGAATGAGGGTGAGTGAAAGAGAATGTGGGAGGATAAGAGTGTAAGGTGAATAAGAGGAGAAGGAGGAGGTGGCAGAGACTGGGAGTTTGAGAGTATAGGAGATGAGAGAGAGAGGGAGAGAGAGAATGAGAGAGAAAGAAAGAAAGAGAGAAAGAGAGAATGAAGGAGGAGGAGTTTGAAAGAAGAATGA
>NC_042998.1:5619923-5622423 GCF_006345805.1 Octopus sinensis | reverse complement strand
TCCTCTCTCCTATTGACACAAAGCCTGAGAATTTGTGGGGCTAGTATTTATTGTATCCACCCTGAAAACATGAAGAGCAAAGCTGACCTTGGTGGAATTTGAACACAGATGGTCAAGGCAGAAAAAATACCACTAAGCATTTTCCCTGACATGCCAATGAGTCTGCCAGCTTGCCACCTAAAAATAATAAAAAATAATAATAATATAATAATAATAAATAAGTGGGAGATCATAGCCATGGTTGAGAGGGGTTCTTTGGGGTTTGAATAATTCACCTCTGGAAAATGGGTGTTTCGTTCAACATCCTTAAACAACTCTTATTCAGGGACCTTTCGAGTGGGATGGGTTACTCGACCAGAAGAAAATTCTAACTTGGCCCCACCTGCAAGGTCATATGCTGTTTATCTTGATATGAGATCACCATGTCGCGCACATATGGTTGTGATGCATGTGCCTGGTGTACCCTTATCAGACGGGTAGTCATGATGGGTATACTGGGCTTCGTATATTTTACCCCAGTGTCACTTAGATGGCATGAACTGCTCTCTCACTCAATAATAATAATAATAATAATAATAATAATAATAATGATAATAATAATAATAATTAAAAAAAAAAAAAACCCCAAAAACAAAAAAAAAAACCCCAAAAACAAAAAAAAAAAAACAAAAAAAAAGCTGGCTGAAAACTTTAACAGCATACTAGCAGAGCCAGAGACAATGCCTGATTGGCTCACGAAGGGGAAAACCATCTTAATTCCCAAATCAAATGAAACAACAAAACCAGAAAACTACAGACCAATAACCTGCCTCCCTACTATGTTCAAGGCATTTACTGCAGTGATATCGCAAAGGCTGAACAAGCACCTGGACGAAAACAAACTGTTCCCAGAAGAGCAGAAAGGATGCCGCAAAGGCTCATATGGCTGTAAAGATCAACTAATGATTAATAAAGCCATAACTGAAGACAGCCACAGAAAGAAGAAAGGCCTCAGTATGGCCTGGATTGACTACAAAAAAGCGTTTGATAGCATCCCCCACACATGGATCCTCGAAACACTAGCCATTAACAAAGTAGCACCAACAATCATAAAATTCATAGAGCACTCTATGAATAAATGGCAAACAGTCCTACACCTCCAAACAAAAGAGGGACTTATGAAAACCAAAGACATCCCCATTAGAAGAGCAATATTCCAGGGAGACACGCTCTCTCCACTCCTTTTCTGCTTGGCACTGTCACCTCTATCTGATATGCTAAATAGAGCTGGATGCGGATATAAATGTTACGGCAAAACGATCAGCCACCTTTTATATATGGATGACCTAAAACTATACGCTGCAAATGACAAACAGCTGGAAACACTATTAAAGACAGTTCATGGATTTACCAAAGAAATAGATATGAAATTTGGATTAGAAAAATGCGCCAAAGTAACCATGAAAAGAGGAAAACTAGTTAAGAGTAACAACATCACACTAGATAAAACCAATGAAATAAAAGAATTAGACCAAAGCCAAACTTACAAATACTTAGGAATCCATGAACTAGATAAGACACAACACACACAAATGAAAAGAGAAAATAAAAAAAGAATATTATAGACGAGTTAGATCAATACTAAAAACAGAGCTCAATGCTAAATACAAGATAATAGGTATCAAAACTTTAGCTGTCCCAGTTATAAGTTACAGCTACAATATCCTTAACTGGACACGAAATGAACTGTCCAAAATAGATAGGAAAACAAGAAAAATACTGACAGGATCTAGGATGCATCACCCAAAATCTGACATAGAAAGACTATATATACAACGTATAGAAGGTGGTAGAGGCCTTATACAGCTGGAAAACTACTATAAAATAACCACCATAGGACTTCAAAAATATCTACTTCAGAAGGAAGGAAAACTGATCCAGATAGCAGCAAAACACGAGCAAAACAAAAAACTGTTCTCAGTATTTAAGGAAGCTGACAAATACAAACAAGAAATCATACCACCTAATAAACACAAAGAAGAAGAAGAAGATGATGAAGAAACAGCAAAAGCTATAAAACAAATGAAATCCAAACTAAAAATAGAACAGCAACGACACCATGATAAAACGATGGCAAGAAAAGCCCCTTCATGGTAAATACTGCACTAAACTAAACGCAAAAGAATAGACAAAGAAAATCCCAGCAATGGTTGAGAAGCTCAGGACTCAAAGCAGAAACAGAGGGATTTTTAATTGCAGCACAATACCAAGCCTCCTCACCAGAAATTACCAAAAACATGTAATGAAAAGAAATATTACAAGTAACTGCAGAATATGTGGAGATGGACAAGAAACAATAATCATATTATCTCTAGCTGCCAGTCCTGGCTAAGAAGGAATATATTCACAGACATGACAGAGTTGGAACCTACATACATTGGAAGCTATGCCAACATTATGGAATAACAACAGAAAAAAGATGGTATAGGCACACACCAGAAAAGGTCACAGAAAACGAGAA